>NC_139622.1:11534588-11722521 GCF_964270895.1 Podarcis filfolensis
CCTCTTGGTGACCCCCTGGACCAGAGCACGCCAGGCCCTCCTGTCTTCCACTGCCTCCCGCAGTTTGGTCAAACTCATGTTGGTCTCTTCAAGAACACTGTCCCACCACCTTGTCCTCCGTCGTCCCCTTCTCCTTCTGCCCTCCATCTTTCCCAACATCAGGGTCTTTCCCAGGGAGTCTTCTCTTCTCCTGAGGTGGCCAAAGTCTTGGAGCCTCAGTTTCAGGATCCGTCCTTCCAGTGAGCACTCAGGGCTGATTTCCTTCAGAATGGAGAGGTTGGATCTTCTTGCAGTCCATGGGACTCTCCAGAGTCTCCTCCAGCACCACAATTCAAAAGCATCCATTCTTTGGCCATCAGCCTTCTTGATGGTCCAGCTCTCACTTCCATACATCACTACTGGGAAAACCAGAGCTTGAACTAGAAGGACCTTTGTTGGCAGCTATGGATGGAACAGCTCTAATGATCAGAAAAGTCCTTTGAAGGTTTAGTCGTAGACCTAAGTTCCTAAACCTAAATTGAGGGCCGTAGAACAAAGTCATACCTTAATTCCAGTGGGCCTACACTTGGGTATTTTATTTTATTTTGATTGATTGAATTTATATACCGTCTTATATATACAGGTCTCAGGGGCGCCTTGTTCCACGATATTAATAATAATTTTGTTAATCATACCTCACTCATTAAACTGGATTTCTCCAGCCACCTGGTTTCTGATTTTATCCCAGAATGCCCCGCTTTTCCTTAGACGTCCCTAATTTCATTAGAGAAACGTTGGAGGGGATGGAATAGGACGTCCCTATTTTTAGGGGAGAAACATTGGAGGGGATGGAATAGGACGCCTTAATTTCATCAGAGAAATGTTGGAGGCCTTGCGATGTGGGTCTCAGGGATGGCAGGAACATTGCAACGGGTGATCTGTTCTGTGGGGCCCTGTGAGTCACCACCAAATGCCCAAGTCCACTTTTGGGGGGCCCCGGGGAGCACAAGCAGTGGGGATCAGGGAGTGCAGAACACAGGAGCAGGGCGACTCGAGGGGTGTGTGGGAGATCAGTTAGGAGGTTCTGCTTTGTGGGATTCCCAAAGGACCCTAACTCAACCTCTGCCAGTTCTGTGCAGTTTTGGGGACCCCTGATCTGATGGGGTGCCCTAGAGTTTTAGGGTGGAAACAGGAGGTACTCGTAGGTCTGCGTAATGGGGGCTATTTTGTGGTGGTTTGTGTATGTGTTGCGAGGGAGGGGACACTACCTAAAGTTGGGGGTCTTCCAGAACTTCTTTGGGGCTGCCATGGAGAGCGGGTGGCCTTTGACCCTGGAGTGTGAAGGTTAAAATCCGGGGGGGGGGGCCGTTACTCTCGCCCCTCCCTCTCACTTTAGAGCATGGAGGAAACTATATATATATATATATAGTTCTTAATATGGGGAGAGCCTTAAAATTGCTGGATCTTCTATTAAACTGGAGGGGGGTGACCAGTTATTTTGAACGCCTTGCCACCCCCCCCTCCATTTGCCTATGGAAGAAGAGTTGCAAGTGTGCTTTTGGCATGCGGGGGGGCGGTGAGCGTCGGACCAACGGCCCTCAGCTCTGCGTCCCCTTTAAAAACAAAAAAACCCACACACACGAGGGCAGCCATTTAATCGACCGCTTCCATCTCTTCCACGGGCCCCCACACACCTAAAAAAAATTAAAATAAATACATTTGGATCTGCTGGGGGAAAAGTGTGTGTGTGTTTTTTCTTAAAGGGGAGGAAAAAGCTTGCGCTCCCTGCTAGAGACCCTATTCTGGGGAGATAGCCCTTTTAAATCACAGTGCTGAAAAATCCGAATTTCTCTCCTCTCTCTTGCTAAGTATTTGGGAGCTGGCGAGAGGAGGGGGCGGCGGACGGGAGGGACGGAGCCTCGTGGGCAGAGCCAGCCATCCCAACTCCTTCCTTCCCTCCCCACCCCGTCCATTTATTTATTAATTTTTGTAATTTATTTATTTATTTTTTTCAAACTTGTGCAGCTGGTCGTAATGGTGGTTGATGCGGCGGAAGGATACGTCGGGGAAGGCAGGCCTTGACGCGTGTGTGTGTGTGTGTGGATGCGTGTGTAAGCACAGGGGGAGAAGGGGGCGCCCGTCCGCCTTTGCGTGCCCCAGCGAGCGAGCGAGCGAGCGAGCCGCGGGGGAGGGAGGGAGGGGGGGCAGAGAAACAGAAACCCACGGAGAGAGAGAGAGAGAGAGAGAGAAGCGAAGCGAAAAGGCTCTTGCAACGATGAGCCAGCGGATCAAACCCTAAAAAGAAGGGGGGAGCCGGAGGAAAGAAAGAAAGAGAAAAAAAGGGGGGAGAGGAAAAGAGAGAGAGAGAGAGAGAGAGAGAAAAGGGGGGGAGGAAAAAAAGAGAGGAAAGAAAAGAGGGGAGGGGGAAAAAACCCAGGAGAGGCACTTTTACTTTCCTTCCCACCCCCCCCCCTTCCCTCCCTCCTTCCCTCCTTCCTTCCTTCCCTCCCCCGCGGCCGCCGGGAAGCGAGTGGAACGTCGGCGAGGGCACATCAAAGCGATCGAACGCTCGCACATCCGATCGAACGCTCGGCACATCCGATCGAACGTTCGGCGCGGGCCAAACATCCGATCGAACGCTCGGCGCGGCCAATCCGGGCGCCGGGACGGGGCGCGCGCGGAACCCCGAACCTTCCCGTCCTCTCTCCTCCTTTTAATCTCTTTCCCCTTCCTTCCTTCCTTCCTTCCCTCCCTCTTCTTTCCCCCCTCCCTCTCTCCTTTTTTAATTCCTTGCTCCCTTCCCTGTTTTGCTTTCTTTGCTACATTGTAGCCATTTCCCTTCGCCTCTCTGTATCTCTCTCTCTTTTTTAAAAAAATTATTATTACATTGTTATTAAAAAAAAAGAGGTGGGGAGGGAGGGGGGGTTTTGGAAACGCCGCCTCCGCCAAGCCTTGCCACAGCCGCCGCCGGGAGAACAATAGGAAGGTTTAGGAGAGGGACCGGGGCGCGCGCACCCCGGCTGCGCCCCGGGGATCAACGCGAGCCAGCCGTGGATGTGACGCGGACGCCCCCCACCCCACCCGCGCCCCCCATATTTCGACACAAACTGAGCAGGTAAGCTGGAGGAACGGGGAGAGAGGGGGGAAGGGCTGCTACTTTAAATTTTTTTGGGGGGGGAATGTTCACTTTTGACTCCTCCCCCTCCTCCTCGGAACTATTTTGTGTGGGGCGGGTGGGGGGGGCGCGCTCAGGTCAAGACTTAAAGACCCCACCGGGGTGGAAACTTAACTTGGCCGTTTCTGCGAGACTTTCCTCGGGGCCCCCCACTCTCCCCACCCCACCCCCACCCCGCATCCCTATCGCCGCCCCCCCTGCAATTTATTTATTTTTTATTTTAAAAATTGTGAGGGATTCCTTCCCCCCTCTCTTGCCCTTTCTTTCTCTCTCTCTCTCCTCTCCCCCCCCCGGAAGTGGTGTTAAACTTTATGGGGCGGGAAGTTAGTGGAAGCAAGGGGGGGCGAGAGAGAGGGGGTCTCCCTGACTTCTTTCCACCTCCCAGTTAAATGTTATTTTGGGGGGGCTGCTACTGCTACTGTATCTAGAACTATTTGAAAGTTCTGGGGGTTTTTTGTGGGGGGGGGGTCCAGCCTCCCCATTTTCCTGCCTCGTGGACTTAAGGAATAGAGTCAGGCCACATTGTGCTTGTTGGCTCTGTCTGTGTGTGTTGTGTTGTTGTTGTTGTCTTATATTTTTTGAACCGGTTACACTAGCAGCTTTTGAATTCCAGGAGTTTATTTTTCCTTGAGGTGTATGTGGGGGGGACACCCCGAATTTCACACCCAATTCACCCCATTAACAACCACCTACGGTATATCAAACTGTATCAGATTATATCAAACTGTACAATTGTACAGTTCCCTGGCCTCAAACTTTCCCCCACAAATTTACCTGTGCAAATGGCTTGATGGGGAGGTTTGGGGCAACCAGAGAGTTGTTCCCCAAAGTGGTCGTGATCCAGAGTTTGTCTTCCAGAGAGTTTTTTTAACAGTCCCTTCGAATATATACTTCTGCCTATCCGGACTTTCGGCTGGTGCGTTCGGGAAAGTAATGTATACAGTTACATCATAATCTCTCCTGTTTTAATCCCCCATTTTTTATTCCTCTTGCTCGACGTCCCATAATTTCTGCTGGCCACTGTGCACCATCCCACGCCTGCCCGCTGACCCTGAAAGATCCAGTAAATAAGAATTAGGAATGGCTTGAGTTTTGTGTTTTTCCAGGTAGGCCTCTACCACATGGGCAGATTATTCCTCTTTTACAGGTTCCCAGTCTCCACCTTCTCACAAGCCAGCCTTTCCCAGACAGGCTCCCCAAATTTAATACCCCTTTTTCCACCACGGATTTTATTCTCTGTCTTCCCCCCTACACCCCACAACTCCCCTTATTGTTAGCAAAATGAAGCCATAGAACGTATCGCTCTTTGGGCACAAAACAACCCTTAATCTCACGAAGGAGCTCCCCGAATAAGGCTGAGTTTTTGGACAAAAAGAAATGACTTCAGGGAAGTTTGGGCCATTGGTTGTTTTCTTAAAAGGCCGCTTAATGTTTTTTGGGGGGTTTTGCACGTGTTTGCTTGTCTGAAACAATTGTCTCGGGTTGATTTGGCCTGTTTGTGGACATCAGTTTTCCTTTCTCTGTCTCCTCCCTCCCTCCCAAATACACACACACACACAAACACAACACCATCCTAAGTTTTGTCCGAAGTCCCATTGTGTGTGCAAATTTCCCGTCCCTCCTGCTAGTCTGTGTCTTAACCAGGGAGTCCAAAAACTCTTCCAAAAATACATTTCATTCTGCCTCGTCTATGCAGACAACCTGGACGCTTGTTTTGCACAAGTTGCTGTCGGAAGATATATTTATATTTCTGTGTGCATGTGGAATTACGACGTAATATTAATGGAGTTGCCATTTCCCCTACACCACAGGCCTACACTCCTGGGTTTTAAACGTGGAAAGACATATTTATGGTATTTCTGTATATGTGCTGATCTTTCGGACACCAGCAAGGTTTGCGCCGTAAATCCTCTGATTTAGCAACTCTGTGTGTAGCTTGCAAAAATAGGATAGATCATATTTATCTCTGTGGGCTGAACTGTAATACCATAATGGTGGCACTTGCAATTATTTTGAATTTTTATTTTGGATGGGTCCAAGGCAGCAGCTGTTTGCATGCAAAAGAGGTGTCTTGCCTGCTGAATTAAACTCATTTTTTTGGGGGGGGGAAGGTCTGCCTGTCTGTAGATTCCCGCCCCCCTAGTAAAAAGCTCTCTCTGTGTGTGAATGGCAGCTGCAGGGAGCTTTGTGTGTGCCTCTCTGCAAACTTTTCTTGCGAGTGCACACGAGGCCGGACCTGCC
The DNA here is from genome assembly GCF_964270895.1 of Podarcis filfolensis. Classification (NCBI taxonomy): domain Eukaryota; kingdom Metazoa; phylum Chordata; class Lepidosauria; order Squamata; family Lacertidae; genus Podarcis; species Podarcis filfolensis. The sequence continues at coordinate 11,539,984 of NC_139622.1, forward strand.
CCCTTCTTCTGCTTTGTGTGCGATGCCTTCCCCTCTCTCTCCCCCCCCCACTCCCTCGCCCCCACCCCATTTTTTCCCAGAGTGTGTGTTAAATTGCACTGGGGGGTCAAACGCTTCGATTGCGCTCCAAAGTATTGTCAACCCTGCCTGCTGGGGGTTTTTTAAAAAAATTATTATTACAAAAGTGGGTGCTGTGGGAATTGGTTTTGGAGGACAAGAAAGGGGGGGGGAGAGAGAGAGAGATGGAGGAAGGGAGAAGGGGGAGGGATGCAGTCGAAAAAGGAGGAGGGTTGGGTGAGACTGGCTAGAAACTCTTTGTCCTAAACTCATAAAACTCTCAGCCCTGGCAAGAGAAGGCTCAGGAACTGAGTCAGGTTGAAGTGCAATAGGAGAGGGAGGTTTTTTTCTTTGGGGGGGGGCGGTGCACCGGGAAGGTAGAAATCCCCCTTTTAATTCCACAATATTTTTGTGTGTGGAGGCGTGGCCTTTCCGTATACCGAATTTTTTTATTTTTATTTTTTACGGAGGCAGGTGCAGAGCAGAATCGGGCCTTGCCTGTGTCGTCGTCCCCCCATATTTTTTGCCCTTGGGTCTCGCTCCGTCCTTGCCCTTTTTCACGTGGGGGGTGGGGTTTGCAGAGAGCGAAGGAGCAGGCCTGGGAACACCCCCCCAAGGCCTGGGACCCCCAGTCTCCTTCCCAGACCGGCGAAAACCCCGGTATCCCACACATTTCCAGCAACGCCTTAGGGTGGCAAGACGCATAAGCTGTTTGGGGGTTTTGCCCGCTGGGTGGAGGAATGTATGCGTGGGATAAATCCTCCCCACAGCTTGACGCCCCCCCCCCAAACCATCCCAGAATGCAAGGAAGCAGTCAATATTGACATTACATTTTTCTCCCATGCAACAATATCCATATCTGTAGAAACATTCGATGGGGAAGCGAAATTCTCTGTGGGTGGCACAGCCCCCGGGTCCCTGTGTCCTGACCGACCCCCCCAAGGGCGTGTGGTTCGATACATATTTACCTTGCTTCTTTCTCTCCCAACCCCCAAACCCCCACATACCCACCTGCTAGTAAATTTGTGTTCCCAACCCAGGAACACACACAGGTCTCCGGATCAGCAAAGAATATATCGCTTTTGAGCACAGATTTTTTTTTAAAAAAACACATTATTATTTTTTGCCCCCTCCCCAATCCCCAGTTAGCTTCTCAGTTTTAAATGCGGCCTGAGGAAGTCCGGCGTAAAGAAAAACGTAAAAATTGCCAGGGGTTTTTGGTGATACCCTTTCTAAATTCTTAAACGTGATGTAAAATAGAAGCTGGGTTGTGTTTGGGGACGACGACACACAAACAATCTAAATAGCAGGTTGGTTTGTTTGTCTTTTTAAAAAATGATGGCTGGTTTGCATACTCAGAGGTAAGGCCTCCGCATTTAACAAGGCTTAATCCTGCACCAGGTAAACAGGGGAGATGTTGTGTTGTGCTGCATTCCGGCGCCTGCTTACACGGGAGTAAGCCCTCACTGGACCCAGTGGGATTTCCCACGGAGTAAACATGCATTCGATTCTTCCACTCTTCAAATGTCTGTTTAATGTGGACTAGCGGCTTTGCAAGTCGGGATGCGGGTGGCGCTGTGGGTTAAACCACAGAGCCTAGGACTCGCCGATCAGAAGGTTGGCAGTTCGAATCCCCGCAATGACGGGGTGAGCTCCCGTTGCTCGGTCCCTGCTCCTGCCAACCTAGCAGTTTGAAAGCACGTCGAAGTGCAAGTAGATAAATAGGTACCACTCCGGCAGGAAGGTAAACGGCGTTTCCGTGCGCTGCTCTGGTTCGCCACATGACCCGGAAGCTGTACGCTGGCTCCCTCGGCCAATAAAGCGAGATGAGCGCCGCAACCCCAGAGTCGGTCACGACTGGACCTAATGGTCAGGTGTCCCTTTACTTTTAAATCATCATCATCATTTTTATTATTATTACATTTATCTCCCATCTTTTTACCAAGGCTCACGACAACCCTGTGAGGTAGGTTAGCCTGTGAGACGTTGGCCGAGACAAGGTCTCCTCATCAGCTTTGGGGCAGAGTGTGGATTCGAACCCTGCTCTCCCAGGTCCCTAGTCCATCACTCTTAACCACTGCACCGCACAAAGAACGACAAATTGACTTTGCACTTTGCAGCAACCGAGCACATTTGGGGAGGCCAGAGTAGAAACCGACAGCTATCTCATTTTAGTGTGGCCATTGTGGTCAAGAGGAAATATGCTTTCTTCCAAAACAAATGAAAAGCAAATATCGTATTTTTCGCTCTATAAGATGCACCAGACCACAAGACGCACCTAGTTTTTGGAGGCGGAAAACAAGAAACAAAATATTCTGAATCTCAGAAGCCAGAACAGCAAGAGGGATCGCTGCGCAGTGAAAGCAGCAATCCCTCTTGCTGTTCTGGCTTCTGGGATAGCTGCGCAGCCCGCATTCGCTCCATAAGACACACACACCTTTCCCCTTACTTTTTAGGAGGGAAAAAGTGAGTTTCATAGAGCAAAAAATACGGTAAATCTGGGGATCTGGTCCTGTTGCTGTAATTCTCTGAGATGTTAGCCAGTCCTCTCCTGTGTGTGTATCCAGCAATGTTTGCTGGCAACAGAGCATGTGCAAAGTACAATTTCCTTGCAACGCCACCCCGGCCTTTCTCAGAAACAAGCATATCCCTCCATGCATTATTATTTTGTTTTTGCATTAAATGGACGTCTAATGGCAGGGAGTTCTGCCGGTTTTGTTCTGCACCTGTTTCCTTTTGTCCGTCGCACGACCCTGAGTTTGGTTCTCGAACCTGCAATCGCAAGACCACGTTGGGCAAAAGCTTCCTGCATTGCCAAGGGCTTGGACTAAATCAGGGGTCAGCAAACTTTTTCAGCAGGGGGCCGGGCCACTGCCCCTCAGACCTTGTTGGGGGCCGGGCTATATTTTGAAAAAATAATAATGAATGAATTCCTATGCCCCACAAATAACCCAGAGATGCATTTTAAATAAAAGGACACATTCTATTCATGTAAAAACCCGCTGATTCCCGGACCATCCGCAGGCCAGATTCAGAAGGCGATTGGGCCAGATCCGGCCCCCGGGCCTTACTTTGCCTACCCATGGACTAAATGACCGCAATTCCATTTTTATTTTCCCGTACCGACCCTTGAAACTGGTGGATCTGCGATCCTTAACCGCGGGTGCATTATGGACCGAAGGAGCGTAGGATTAAAAAACCTTGATTGCAACTTTGGAGGGTCGGATCCAGAAGTTGCTGGAGCAGCTTCTGTGCTGGGGAAAAAGCTGCTGTTTTTTGGCTGGTGGCTTCGAGATATTTCTGGACTCCTGTCTTTTGGCCCTGCTGGCTGTGGCTGAGGAAATCCTTCAACATCTGAAGGGATACAGGTTTCATAAGAACCGAGAACCTCTGAGTTGAAAGGGAACTCCAAAGGACATCTATCCCAGCCCGCTGCAATGCCAGGGGTCTCAAGACATGGTCTCCCATCCAATTCCAAACCATGCCGGGCCCTGCTTAGCTTTGCAAAGGTGCCAGCAGTTTTATCGCTGAATGGACCTGTCCTTTCTCTAAGAAGAGAAGAGGAATTCTCTTCCCTGGGGAAATTTCAGGCCAGGGTCATTCTCCGCCCCACCTAGAGATGCTTGTGGGGGGTGTCAGAACCCGGGACCTTAAGCGTTCAAAGTAGGTACTCATGACACTTCTTCCTGAAATTAAACAAAGTTCTAGTCCTCATTGTTTCCAAAGTGAAAACTGCTTTAAACTGAATCAGATCCTTGCTCAGTGCTGTCTCAGCCAATTCTGTTTACATCGTATAACACCGGTCCTGAAAGACCTACATTGGCTCCTAGGACGTTTCCGAGAACCATTCAAACATGGGTAGGCAAACTAAGGCCCGGGGGACAGATCCGGCCCAATTGCCTTCTCAATCCGGCCCACAGACGGTCCAGGAATCAACGTGTTTTTACATGAGTAGAATGTGTGCTTTTGTTTAAAATGCATCTCTGGGTTATTTGTGGGGCATAGGAATTCGTTCATTTTTATTCCCAAAATATAGTCTGGCCCCCCAAAAGGTCTGAGGGGCAGTGGACTGGCCCCCTGCTGAAAAAGATTGCTGACCCCTGATTCAAAGTGTTGGTGCTGACCTTGAAAGCCCTAAATGGCCCAGTATACCTGAAGGAGCGTCTCCAGCCCGGACACCTGGGTCCATCTCCCAAGGGCCTTTTGGCAGTTCCCTCCCTGCAAGAAGTGAGGTTGCAGGGAACCAGGCAGAGGGCCTTCTTGGTGGTGGCGCCCGCCCTGTGGAACGCCATCCCACCAGATGTCAAGGAAATAAACCACTATCTGACTTTTAGAAGACATCTGAAGGCAGCCCTGTTTAGGGAAGCTTTTAATGTCTGAAGTTTTATTCTGTTTTTATATCTACTGGAAGCTGCCCAAAGTGGCCGATGGGAAAATCAGAGAGCCAGTATGGTTTAGGGGTTAGAGAGCGTCCTACTGGGAACTGAGAGACCCAGGTTCAAATCTCCCCTTGGCCCTGAAGCTCACTGGTTTTATCGTGTTTTTGATCTTCTGTTGGGAGCCGCCCAGAGTGGCTGGGGAAACCCAGCCAGGTCGGTGGGGTAGAAATAATAAATTATTATTATTATTATTATTACACTGACCGGCAGCAGTTCTCCAGGGTCTCGGGTGCGAGTCTTCCCTCCCCCCAACCCCGCCTGCCCTACATGGAGATGGTGAGAATTGAATTTGGGACTGCCTACATTTGGAGCCACTGAGTTATGCTCATTCCCCAAGTTTTGGGACTACAAATCCCATCATCCCTGACCACTAGTCCGGTTAGCTAGGGATGATGGGAGTTGTAGTCCCAAAAACATCTGGAGGGCCGAGTTTGGGGGTGCCTGCAATAGGGTATTGGGCTGTGGCCAACTCATTTCTCCTCTTGAGTAGACCCACTGAAAGCAAGGGAGCCATGCCTTTCTTTCTCTAATGGGTCTATTCTGAGTTGGACCGGCTCTGGATAACAACCCATTATCAGAGTTTTAAGAGCTCATTCCCCCTGGACGTAAGTGTTCCAGGGAAGATATATTTATAATATTCCTGTGCGGGGTGGTGGTCTTACCGACACCGGTAAGGTTTGCACGGTATTAAAGGATTATCTGATTCTGTAATTAGGTGTAGGTTTTCTCGAGCAAATATGTGTAAAAGGAACAAGCCCTACATCATAGCTGTCAAGTTACAAATTTGAAAATAAGGGACCAACAGCCTCGAAAATAAGGGATCAGCAGCCAAAATAACGGATCAACAATTACTTTGATAAAATACATATTTTGTTGCGTGCAAATGGCTTTAGATACCTATTAGGTCCATAAATTACCATATAGCATATATTCAACACAAAAAAGCAATAATTTGTTGTTGACAAAGGGCAGCTGGACATAGAAAGTGCCCCGTTACCTTCAGTAGCTTATTTAAGGGACATCATCAATAAGGGACAGCAGCGGGACATGGCGCTGGGATAAGGGACTGTCCCGCCAAATACGGGACGCTTGACAGCTATGCCCTACATCTACTAAACTTTGGAGACGGAGGTTAATTGGGAGAAGGGAAGCGGGGGGGCAGCCACTCGATCTCAAAGTCCATGCAATGCTTTGCGGCCTGTTCCTGCCACGCTGAAGCTTGTAAGCTGCAGGCACAGTCCTAATAATAATAATAATAATAATAATAATAATAATAATAAATTTTATTTATATCCCGCCCTCCCCAGCCAAAGCCGAGCTCAGGGCAGCTAACAACAATAAAATAGTACAACGTTCTAAAATCATTTCATTATAAAATTAATTCAAATCAAATTGATGGCAACCATTGGGCTAGAATTCTGTGAAGATTGCCGAAGGAGGGAGTCAGGCTGTGTCCTGGCCAAAGGCCTGGTGGAACAGCTCTGTCTTGCAGGCCCTGCGGAAAGATGTCAAGTCCTGTAGGGCCCTAGTCTCTTGTGACAGAGCATTCCACCAGATTGGAGTCACGGCCGAAAAAGCCCTGGCTCTGGTTGAGGCCAGCCTAACCTCTCTGTGGCCCGGGACCATCAGGATGTTTTTGTTTGAAGACCGTAAGTTCCTCTGTGGGACATACTTAATACCTTTATTGTCGTTGTTAAAGACCCTCTTGCTCACCTGGAGATTTGAGCCCACCTGTCAGTCCGACAACCCTAGAAGCCAAAACAGGGGGGTCTCCAACGCTGTGCCCTCAGTGACCTTTTCCCAGTGTCCGTGCCAGCGTTGGAGATCTGCAAGGTGTATTTTCTCTGGGTGACCTCTTCCACGGTGTTCGAAATTTGCCAGGCGCATTTTGCACCTTGCTTTCGGCCACTTGCGACTGTGTGAAGACGCCAGGGTGCCAGGATGACGCCTGACGTCTCTGCCATCGGGGGATCCTTGGATCTAGACACTTAAGACCCCACCCCGTAGAATCCTATCTCCCATATTTTATCCGCACCATTGGAATGGAACGGCCTTGGTCCAGTAGACCTGAAGGAGCGTCTCCACCTCCATTGTTCAGCCCGGACACCGGGGTCCCTCTCCCGAGGGCCTTCTGGCGGTTCCCTCGCTGCGAGAAGCCAAGTTACAGGGAACCAGGCAGAGGGCCTTCTCGGTGGTGGTGCCCGCCCTGTGGAACGCCCTCCCACCAGATGTCAAAGAGAAAAATAACTACCCAACTTTTAGAAGACATCTGAAGGCACCCCTGTTTAGGGAAGCTTTTAATGTTTAGTAGGTTATTGTATTTTAGTGTTTTGTTGGAAGCCGCCCAGAGTGGCTGGGGAAACCCAGCCAGATGGGTGGGGTATAATAAATTATTATTATTATTATTATTATTATTATTATTATTACTATATAATGAATTTCAGAGACCAAAATTCTACTTTTGTGCAGCCTGAGCTGGAGCAGCGAATGGCGTTATAGCGAATTCTTGTCTCTTTTCTTCGCTTCCCCTTGCTCACCGTTGGGAAGAATATTCCCACCTTATGAATGGTCCGTGTCCCCATTCAGAAAAAGAGGTCGGAAGAGGCCAATAGATACCCGTACTGTCCTTGGATCAAGGGACTTCCCTCCTTTTAAGCTCCCAGACCTCTTAGCCCAGTTCAAGGTTGTCCTCCAAACTCCCAGCCAGATGTTCAGCTGAGAATCCGTCTCAGGCAGCCCATCCTTTGTGAAATAGGACTTTAGGGCCATCTTAGGTTCCGTTTTGGCAACCGCAACCCTGGTTTAAGGAGCTGTTTGGCGCCAAGCTTATATACCGTATTTTTTGCTCTATAAGACTCACTTTTTCCCTCCTAAAAAGTAAGGGGAAATGTGTGTGCGTCTTACGGAGCGAATGCAGGCTGCGCAGCTATCCCAGAAGCCAGACCAGCAAGAGGGATTGCTGCTTTCGCTGCACAGCGATCCCTCTTGCTGTCCTGGCTTCTGAGATTCAGAATATTTTTTCCTTGTTTTCCTCCTCCAAAAACTAGGTGCGTCTTGTGGCATGGTACGTCTTATAGAGCGAAAAATACGGTATCTGGGTTTCTAACACTCTCACAAATGCACAAACTTGAGAAAAGCAATCTGCTGTCGTCAAAAGAATAAGCTTTGTGCGTGGTTATGTGAAGGTTTGTGGGGTGGTTCTCTCCCCCAGTTCTCATGCCTATTTTGGGGAGAAATGGAGGGGGGAAACTGGCCCTACCCCTTCTTTTTCTGAAAACCTCCCCCTTCCCAAGGCTTTAGCATCTCTATTTGCGTGCTGTTTTCCCTCTTGAGTAAGGGACGAGGGTGGTGCTGTGGGTTAAACCACAGAGCCTAGGACTTGCCGATCGGAAGGTCGGCGGTTCGAATCCCCGCAATGACGGGGTGAGCTCCCGTTGTTCGGTCCCTGCTTCTGCCAACCTAGCAGTTCAAAAGCACAACAAAGTGCAAGTGGCTTAGTCCTGCTGGCCACATGACCCGGAAGCTGTACGCCGGCTCCCTCGGCCAGTAAAGCGAGATGAGCTCCGCAACCCCAGAGTCGTCCGCGACTGGACGTAATGGTCAGGGCTCCCTTTACCTAGATGCATAGTATTGTAGATTTGGGATTTGAACAGTCAGGGGTCCCTTTACCTTTACCTTTAGTCTAGTTGTGGTCTAAATCACTGAGCCTCCTGTGCTTGCTGATTGGAAGGTCGGCGGTTCGAATCCCCGCGATGGACGGGGTGAGCTCCCGTTGCTCGGTCCCTGCTCCTGCCAACCTAGCAGTTTGAAAGCACGTCAAAGTGCAAGTAGATAAATAGGTACCACTCCGGCGGGAAGGTAAACGGCGTTTGCGTGCGCTGCTCTGGTTCGCCAGAAGCGGCTTAGTCCTGCTGGCCACATGACCCGGAAGCTGTACGCCGGCTCCCTCGGCCAGTAAAGCGAGATGAGCGCCGCAACCCCAGAGTCGCCCACAACTGGACCTAATGGTCAGGGGTCCCTTTACCTTTACTTCTCTCTTGAGTAGTGGTTGTTTATCGGTTTTCCAAGGTTGGCCAAAGGCATTTGATGTAGAGCCTTGAAAGGTACCCAGGATAGAAGTCCTCTATTTCCCACTCCCTTCCGTTCCTGCAAAAATAAAAATCCTGTTTTCATTTCACATGTTCGCCACCCACCCCTGCAAAAACTGTGGACATTGCCAGATACTGATGTTATAAATATGAAATTGGGAACTGCTAAATATGCGATATGATGAAATCCAGATTGGAGGGTGTCGAGGAAGTCTTTCAGCAATGTAAATACACCGGGGAATAAGAAGAAAAGAAATCTTCTTTTATTTTGTGTGTTTTTATTGTTTTTATGTTGTGTCAAATGTAATGTTTTTCTTTTGTGTTTTTGTCTGTGTGTTAGAAGAGAAAACGATTAAAAAAAATTTTTTTGGGGGGGGGAAGAACTATGGACGTCACCTCACAGTCCGTCTAGCCCAGAAATCGGGGGTGGAACATTTGGGAAAAAATAAATCAAAGTGTTTGTGGGGGTGAATTTGCACCCGCCGATTTCCTCTCCGATCCTCCATTCTCCATTCAATAACTCACTTCTGGATTTGAAAGGAGATTCCTACACAAGGAGATAGTATTGCAAAATGAAATGTTTATTTCTGGGTGGTTTTGTTCCTCCGTTTCACAAATATTATTTTAAATTTAAAAAATTAACAAATCTCTTTTTCTTTCTCTCCCTCCTCTCCTCTCTGTTCCCATCCCTTCCTCCCCTCCTCCTTTTTGTCGGTGTGGAATAATTATAATAAAAAGGACGGACTACGTTTGAATCTGGGGGGAATATGAACCAGCAGCAGAGAATGGCCGCAGCCGGGACCGACAAGGAGCTGAGTGACCTCTTGGATTTCAGTATGGTAAGTGAGACTCTAGTTATTTGTCTTTTTGCGGGGGTTTTACACACATGTCAACACGAGGGGAGGGAGCAGTGGCATTGCGCTGGATTGGGTGTGTTGGAGTGAGGGAGTCGGACGGAGGCAACTCACAAGGAGGCGAGCGGTTCTGGGTACCAACTTGTTTGTTCCTCGTCGCAGTATCAAGGGGGACGTGTAATTGCTACGGTCTCCTTGTTGTGAAGACTTGGAGAGGGTGGGGGCGGAGTAGGGGAAGGAGGGAGAGAGAGAGAGAGAGAGATGGAAGGAAGGAGAGAAAGAGAGAGGAGGAATAAGAAGAAAAGGAAGAGAGAAGGAAGGAAGGAAGGAAGGAAGGAAGGAAGGAAGGAGAGCGAGAGAGAGGGAAAGAAGGAAGGAAGGAAGGAAGGAAGGAAGAAAGGAAGGAAGGAAGGAAGGAGAGAGAGAGAAGGAAGGAGGGTGGGAGGGAAGGAAGGAGAGAGAGAGAGAGAGAGAGAGAGAGAGAGAGAGAGAGAGAGGAGGAAGGAAGGAAGGAAGGAAGGGGGGAGAGAGAGAGAGAGAGAGAGAAGGAGAAGGAAGGAAGGAAGGAAGGAGGGAAGGAAGGAAGGAAGGAAGGAAGGAAGGAAGGAAGGAAGTAATCGGGAATCTTAGCTAAAGCATCCATGGCAGACGCTTACTCCTTTCTCCTTCCTCTTTATAATCATCATATAAAACATGCATAAAATATAAGGATCTCCTAGAACCGAAAACGGGACACGGGTGGCGCTGTGGCTTAAACCACAGAGCCTAGGACTTGCCGATCGGAAGGTCGGCGGTTCGAATCCCCGTGATGGGGTGAGTTCCCCGTTGCTCGGTCCCTGCTCCTGCCAACCTAGCAGTTCGAAAGCATGCCAGCGCAAGTAGATAAATAGGTACCGCTCCAGCGGGAAGGTAAACAGCGATTCCGTGTGCTGCTCTGGTTCGCCAGAAGCAGCTTAGTCATGCTGGCCACATGACCCGGAAGCTGTCTGCGGACAAACGCCAGCTCCCTCGGCCTATAGAGCGAGATGAGCGCGCAACCCCAGAGTCGGTCACGACTGGACCTAATAGTCAGGGTTCACTTTTAGAACCGAAAACACCATGGTGGGCATCACCTCTAGAAGCAATTACAATAAAAAAGAAAAATATGGAATTAGAATGGGCCACATATATACATCTGATTAAGGAAAAAAGGTCTGACTAAGGAAAAAGAGAATAAATTGGTAATTAAAGATTATGAGGAAATTAAACGACATCTGATGGGTTGGATCCAGTACCATCAATTGCATGAAGTGTTCAGGTCAGATAAGAAAGAAGGTTTCTCAAACGAACCTTCATTATTAGAAAAAGTGTTATTACCAAACAAAACTAAGGTAATATCCAAAATGTATGATACATTATTGGAGGGGGAGGTCAAAGACAAACAGGTCAAGGAGGTGATGATCAAGTGGGCTTTAGATATGGGGTAGCTGTCTCCTTTCTCAAGTAGGAATGCCTCCTAAAAGAAGACGCATTCTCCCATTTCTCGGGCTCCTCCTGCTCATTTTATTGAGGGAAGCCGAACGGAGGCAGACTTTCGGCGGGCGACGTGCGGTCAGAGGAGAGCGTTGTGTCACGCCTTGGAAGGGCGTGTGGTCTTGACTTTTTAAGATAAGGAGCCTTGGAAGGAGGCCAGAGAGAGGCGCCACGTCACGGAGAGAGATAAAACTCAACCCAGAGAGTGACAGCTGACAGCGTCGGTCTCTTTTCTCTTCTCTGGTCCATTTGGTCAGGCAAGGGGTCACCTGGGTTGCTAAATTCTGCACATCATATTAACACGGTTTCTCGAAATTCGGTGCCTGAGGTGCATAGAGGGACGCTCTGTGGGTTAAACCACAGAGCCTAGGACTTGCCAATCAGAAGGTCATGGTTTGAATCCCCGCGACAGGGTGAGCTCCCATTGCTCGGTCCCTGTTCCTGCCCACCTAGCAGTTTGAAAGCACGTCAAAGTGCAAGGAGATAAATAGGTACCGCTGCAGCAGGAAGGTAAACTGCGTTTCCGTGCGCTGGTTCGCCAGAAGCGGCTTAGTCCTGCTGGCCACATGACCCGGAAGCTGTACGCCGGCTCCCTCGGCCAGTAAAGCGAGATGAGCGCCGCAACCCCAGAGTTGGTCACGACTGGACCTAATGGTCAGGGCTCCCTTTACCTAGATGCATAGTATTGTAGATTTGGGATTTCAGCTGGCTCTTTTCGTATTTCTGCGCCAGCTCTCTCTGTGTATGTGTTGTTGTTTCAGCGCACTGCATCATGGGAGCTGTAGTCCTCTAGCGCTGCATGCATTAGAGGTGGTTTTTCCACACTGCATGGGAAATTAGAGAGAGAGGGAGGGAGGGAGAAACTTAAGGGAACTCCTGCCTTCTGTTGTTGAATTCGTTTCCTTTGCACGTTCACAAATCTGTTTCTTTTTCTGACGCTGCGTAAAAAGATTCAGAACGGAGGTTGTCTGCATTTTAAGGTGGCGGTGTAGTGGAAATTTAAAGGCGCGGTTTTGCAACCCTTGAATTGCAGGGAATATCTCTGCTTTCTTAAAAGCCTGGCCTGGTTATGACGCTTTCAAGCGCCACAGGTGGAATTGATCTTAAGCCAGAACATAGGAAGTCCATCTAGTGCAGTATTTCTTGCACTGACTATATCTGGAATTTCCTGGACGTAGCCGGAACACTGCAGTTCCCGGAAGCAGTGTCTGGGCAGAAAGTGCTGAAAGGTCTGTGAAAATCCAATGTTGGAAGTCTTGTTTAGCTGTTTAGTCGTGTCCAACTCTTGGTGACCCCCTGGACCAGAGCACGCCAGGCCCTCCTGTCTTCCATTGCCTCCCGCAGTTTGGTCAAACTCATGCTGGTAGATTCGAGAACACTGTCCCACCATCTCGCCCTCTGTCGTCCCCTTCTCCTTGCGCCCTCCATCTTTCCCAACATCAGGGTCTTTTCCAGGGAGTCTTCTCTTCTCATGAGGTGGCCAAAGTCTTGGAGCCTCAGCTTCAGGATCTGTCCTTCCAGTGAGCACTCAGGGCTGATTTCCTTCCGAATGGAGATGTTTGATCTTCTTGCAGTCCATGGGGCTTTCAAGAGTCTCCTCCAGCACCAGAATTCAAAAGCATCCATTCTTCGGCGATCAGCCTTCTTGATGGTCCAGCTCTCACTTTCATGGATCACTGCCTTGCTGTGGCGAAGGGGCTTGAATAACTCAGAGAAGCTATGAGCTATGCCGTGCAGGGCCACCCAAGATGGACAGGTCATAGAGGAGAGTTTTGACCAAACGTGATCCACCTGGAGGAGGAACCAGCAAGCCACTCCAGTATCCCTGCCAAGAAAACTCCATGGACAAAGACAACAGGCATATAAAAGTTGGAAGTCTAGATTGTGGCAAATTTCCTTTAAAAAAATAACTCAGAAACTTCATTTTTCTTTTGCAAAGAAACCCCCCTAAGCTCAACGACGTTTGCGGCCGGGTTTTCGTTTTTTGGCATTTGGCAACCCTACGCAACAGGTTTTGAGGCAAGGTTTTGAGGCAAGAACCCAGGATCTTCGGCATGCAAAACAACAAGCTCCTTTCCTACAAACTGAGCAAGGCGCTAGTCCTCAGCGTTCTGAACCTAGAGATGCTTCATAGGGGCAACTTTCTTGGTGCTCCAATGCATTTTGCGACTGGTGTGAGTTTATTCATTGCATTCACCTTTTCCTCCAAGGAGTCCATGGTTTGCCCCCCCCCCAGTTACCCCCTACAATGACCCTGTGAGTTAGGCCAAGAGTTTGCGACTAGACTCCAAGGTCACCCAGCGAGCTTCCTGGTGGAGAGGGGATTCGAACCCTGATCTCCCAGGTCCTAGTCTGACCCTCTAACCACTGCACCCCACTGTCTTCCTAGATAGAGTCTTCCTGTGATGGGGCAGCTCTGTAAATTAAATAGGTGGATCAATATGTGCATAGGAAAATGTCCCCTTAGAGAAGGACCTGAAATATTTTCCTGGGAGCTTGAATTTCTGTTTTGGGAACTTTTTGAATCTTAGTTTTCTTTCTCTTTTAACCTCTTTTCTATTCTTTCCTTCCCTATGCCCCTTTTTGCGTTTTTTATGGTATCTATATAAAAGTCCTGGTTTGGTTAAAAAAAGAGAGAAAAGAAAGTAACTTTCGTATATTTTTCTCTATAAACCTCAATAAAAATTATTTAAGCAGAAAGAATCGCTATGAATGGTCCTTGGAGCCATAACTCGGCTAGTGTGGTGTAGTGGTTAAGAGCGGTAGTCTTGTAATCTGGGAAACTGGGTTCGCGTCTCCGCTCCTCCACCTGCAGCTGCTGGGTGACCTTGGGCCAGTCACACTTCTCTGAAGTCTCTCAGCCTCACTCACCTCACAGAGTGTTTGTTGTGGGGGAGGAAGGGAAAGGAGAATGTTAGCCGCTTTGAGACTCCTTAAAGGGAGTGAAAGGCGGGATATCAAATCCAAACTCCTCCTCTCCTTCTTCTTCTACTTGCCTACGCAGTCTGCTAAAGTTTCTAGTCCACAGTAATTTCCCATGCAAACCACCTGTTTGCTGATAACCTGTGCCGTATCTGAGGGATGGACAAAATCTCCTTTTTAGCCCCACAACATCATGGTACCCACCAAGTTGGAGAAGACTGCCTGCTCTTTATTTTTTAGAAATTCGCACAGGCTTAATTTGCACAGACAACATTGTGATTCAGGTGCACGTGCATTGTTTAAATAGCAATGACAAACCTAAACAGCATCTTAAAAAGCAGAGACATCACCTTGCCAACAAAGGTCCGTCTAGTTCAAGCTCTGGTTTTCCCAGTAGTGATGTATGGAAGTGAGAGCTGGACCATCAAGAAGGCTGATTGCCGAAGAATGGATGCTTTTGAATTCTGGTGCTGGAGGAGACTCTTGAGAGTCCCATGGACTGCAAGAAGATCAAACCTCTCCATTCTGAAGGAAATCAGCCCTGGGTGCTCACTGGAAGGACAGATCCTGAAGCTGAGGCTCCAAGACTTTGGCCACCTCATGAGAAGAGAAGACTCCCTGGAAAAGACCCTGATGTTGGGAAAGATGGAGGGCACAAGGAGAAGGGGACGGCAGAGGACGAGATGGTGGGACAGTGTTCTCGAAGCTACCAGCATGAGTTTGACCAAACTGCGGGAGGCAGTGGAAGACAGGAGTGTCTGGCGTGCTCTGGTCCATGGGTCACGAAGAGGCGGACACGACTAAACGACTCAACAACAACAACAAATCATTCCTCTTCCCAGATCTTCCCAGCGTTGGATAGAAAGTACAGAAGAGGAACAAATCAAAGATGCATATTTTCACAGATCTTTCCTGCAAAACTTTGACCAGGAAGACTGCAAGTGTGTTTGGAGTTGGAGAGATCGGCTTATTCATTGATCTGGGGCCAAAACTTGTTTATATTGCTGTGATCACACGGGCAGTTTCCAATTTATCTGAATGTTTTTGAAGGGGGGGGTGTTGAAGTTAGGGTTGCCGTATGTCAAAACTTCATTTGCAACTTTGGCCATTAAAAAAAAAAAATAAACTTTTGTGTCCGAATTTTCGCTTTCAACCCTAGGTGATAAATTGAAATTTCTGATTGGTGTCAGAGCTGTCTGCTTTTTGTGCGACTTTTCAGCAATAGATTTTGCTTCTTTGACTCTTGTTCTTGTTGGGGGGTGTGTGTAGCGTATTTAAAAAAGCAAGGGGGGTGGTCAGATTAGTTTGCAACTAGAGGCGAGCAGAAATTTCCTGGGCATTGTTTTTTTAATTTTTAAATTTTGCTTCCCCACCCAATCTATTAAAAAGCAGCGGAACAAACTTCCTTAGAAGTCCTTAAAAAAAAACCTTCCTTTGAAGTTTCGAAGCAGAATTTGGGAGGCTGTGTTTCATGGCCGCGTTAGCTGAGATTCTCGCACTACAGGAGGGTTGGACTAGATGACATTGAAGGGTCCCTTTTCCAACTCTTATTCTGTGTGTTATATATGTGTGTGTTTAAACCCAGAGAGGAGAAACTGTGCCAGATTTTGGGAGGTGTTAAATACCGCCTGTAGCCGCCCACCCTGGCACCCCCTTCTCCTTGTCTAGGTAACCTCTTCCCGATGTTCAAAATTTGCCAGGCACATTTTGCACCCGGCTATCGGCCACTTATGGGACGTGGGTGGCGCTTGGGTTAAACCACAGAACCTAAGCCTTGCCAATCAGAAGGTCGGCGGTTTGAATCCCCGCAACGGGGTGAGCTCCCGTTGCTCGGTCCCTGCTCCTGCCAACCTAGCAGTTCGAAAGCACGTCAAAGTGCAAGTAGATAAATAGGTACCACTCCGGCGGGAAGGTAAACGGCGTTTCCGTGCGCTGCTCTGGTTCGCCAGAAGTGGCTTAGTCATGCTGGCCACATGACCCGAAAGCTGTATGCCGGCTCCCTCGGCCAATAAAGCGAGATGAGCGCCGCAACCCTAGAGTCGGTCACGACTGGACCTAATGGTCAGGGGCCCCTTTACCTTTACCTATCGGCCACTTGCGACCAAGTGAAGATGCCCGGCTACCAGAATGGCACCTGACATCTCTGTGGGAAAGTTCAGGTGTGGCAGGACAGGACAAATTGTTTATTAATATCCTCCCTAACTTACTCTAGCAAGTTCCTTTATGTAGCAGAGTTTACATTCCCCCTTTTTACATGCACAGCAGAGAGCTGGTTGCAGGCTCGTGCGAGCCTCTGACTATTATACAATTCAGTCTGTCTTGGATTGAATTATACGTTCCTGGTAAGTTTCCTTTTAAAGGTAAAGGTAAAGGGACCCCTGACCATTAGGTCCAGTCATGGCCGACTCTGGGGTTGCGGTGCTCATCTCGCTTTATTGGCCGAGGGAGCCGGCGTACAGCTTCCGGGTCATGTGGCCAGCAGGACTAAGCCGCTTCTGGCGAACCAGAGCAGCACACGGAAACGCCGTTTATCTTCCCACTGGAGCGGTACCTATTTATCTACTTGCACTGGTATGCTTTCAAACTGCTAGGTGGGCAGGAGCAGGGACCGAGCAACAGGAGCTCAGCCCATCACAGGGATTTGAACCGCCGACCTCCCAATCGGCAAGTCCTAGGCTCTGTGGATTAACCCACAGCACCACCTGTGTCCATTTTTGCTCAAGACATCGATTCCATAAAACATATTTTGTTGCACTGTGCAAAAACGAGCAAGCCAGGGCTGAACTGATATTACCCTTGCTGGTACCTTTCCTGGGAAAATCAGAGGCTCGCTATGTCAGGTTCCTATTGGAAGACCGCACAAACGCTAGAACATTAGCAGTGGCAAAAATTTTATGGGTGGTTGCAAGAACCAATGATCCCTATATTCTGAACAAAATGCTTGTTTAACCTGGAGGTAGGCTGTATGAATTGTGTATTGCTTGGTAACGATTTGTTGGGTCTCTGGATCGTAATAAAGGTTGATGATGATGAAAAATCAAAACAAAAATTTTTTTTTCTTCCAGTAGCACCTTAAAGACCAACTAAGTTAGTTCTTGGTATGAGCTTTCATGTGCATGCACACTTCTTCAGATACACTGAAAGTTCTTGGTATGAGCTTTCGTGTGCATGCACACTTCTTCAGATACACTGAAAGTTTCAGTGTATCTGAAGAAGTGTGCATGCACACGAAAGCTCATACCAAGAACTAACTTAGTTGGTCTTTAAGGTGCTACTGGAAGAAAAAAAAAATTTTTGTTTTGACTATGGCAGACCAACACGGCTACCTATCTGTAAATGAAAAATCAAGACGTTAGAGCCACCTTGTCCCCAAAATGGCAACCGGAAATTTTCGTGTTTGCAACTGCAACCGTGGTTTAAGGAGCCGTTTGGCACCTGACGTATATATATATATGAGTTTCTAACGCTGTTTCCCCCCTCTTCTTCTTCTTCCCCAGATGTTCCCGCTGCCAGTAGCCAATGGGAAAAACAGACCGACGACTCTGGCTAGCACACAGTTCGGAGGATCAGGTATGCTTGAATATATCTCCCCGTATTTCTGGTTTTTGTCCTCCAGGGTTGCACAAACGAGGATCCTGAGGTCTTGTGCTTGCTGTTGCTGGCACTCCAGCTTCCTGCGTGGCAATAATAATAATAATTTTATAATAATTTATAATGATATAAATGATGCAAGCAGCATCAGAGGTGATGATGGAAGTTGCGGGGATTCGGGCACAACATCTGGAGAGGGGCGACATGGGAATGTTGCGGGGAACAGGAGAGGATATATTGATTAATATTACCCTTGCTCTAAGGGATGCGGGTGGCGCTGTGGGTTAAACCACAGAGCCTAGGGCTTGCCGATTGGAAGGTCGGTGGTTCGAATCCCCGCAATGACGGGGTGAGCTCCCGTTGCTCGGTCCCTGCTCCTGCCAACCTAGCAGTTCGAAAGCACGTCAAAGTGCAAGTAGATAAATAGGTACCGCTCCGGCGTGAAGGTAAACGGAGTTTCTGTGCGCTGCTCTGGTTCGCCAGAAGCGGCTTAGTCCTGCTGGCCACATGACCCGGAAGCTGTACGCCAGCTCCCTCGGCCAATAAAGCGAGATGAGCAATTTAACATGAATTTTACTATCTAACGCAGGGGTCAGCAAGCTTTTTTCAGCCGTGGGCTGTCCCTCAGACCTTGTGGTGGGCCAGGCTATATTTTGGGGAAAAAATATAAAATGAGCAAATTCCTATGCCCCACAAATAACCCCGAGAGCCGAAAGAACGACCGCCTTTTAGAAAGAGAAGTTCCCCTCTCGAGAGCAGAGAATGTCTCTTCTCAGACCAGGGATATGGGGAAACCCCAGGGGTCTTCCAGAGGTTGTGCCAGACCCCGCCCCCCAACTTCCAGCAGCCAATCCCGGGCCAGGGGTCTAGGGCAGGTCTAGGCAAACTCCGCCCCCCAGCTGTTTTGGGACTACAATACCCATCATCCCTGACCACTGGTCCTTTTAGCTAGGGACGATGGGAGTTGTAGTCCCAAAACAATCTGGAAGTCTTAGTTTGCCTTATGCCTGGTCTAGGGCAATGGGGTTTGTCGCCTGGTTTGCAAGAACGGTTTGCTAGAAGGCTGTGGTTTTTTTATTTTTAACTGCAGGTGCAAAAGTTCAAGGTACATTTTTGGGGGGCTCCCAACTTCGTGCATCCTTTGATTTTGAGCATGAAAGCAAAATGTGCTTCGTTTGATAGAGGGGGTTTGCTTTGAATATGGGGCGTGTGTTTATGGAGACTTCTGCGCCCGTGCGTGTCTTGGGAGTGGGGGCGAGTTGGTGCACGTTCCCGAATTTTGAAGCTACAGGTGGTTACAGCAAAGTGTAATCTCCTTCTTTCCACCCCCACAACACACAAACAAACTGCCCACCCCTTTCCACTCCCTCTGCCCGGAGCTTGTCACATCTGAGGAGGTTTCTTCAACCCCCAACTCCCGGCTTTGATGCTTTTCGCAAAATAATTTGGACTTCTTGCCGCAACCGCCCTAGCTGTGTTTTGAGATTCCGGGATGGGCTGAGCGGTTCTGTAGTCTTTCCTTTTGCCTTGGCAGCGCTCGTCCTTTCTGAGAAAGAGGGGAAGCAAAAGGTTTGATGGAAGCTTCTGTTTTGTGCCGGGTGGAGCTTCCATGTGCAGGAGCAGTCTATCTGAGAAAGGGCCGAGTGGGGATGTGGGGCTGTTGTAGCTGTCGTGCCCCAAAGTTGGATCCCCTAGGAAGCCAGAAGCTGCTTTCTGTCCGCAGCAGGGTTAAAACTTTTTGACTTTTTCCAAAAAAAACCAAAAATCAGTTTCCTGTATCATGAAGGGGTGAGCTTTTGCTTAGGACAGGGGTCAGCAAACTTTTTCAGCAGGGGGCCGGTCCACTGTCCCTCAGACCTTGAGGGGGGCCAGACTATATTTTGGAAAAAAATAATGAACAGATTCCTATACCCCACAAATAACCCAGAGATGCGTTTTAAATAAAAGGGCACATTCTACTCATGTAAAAACACCAGGCAGGCCCCACAAATAATGCAGAGATGCATTTTAAATAAAAGCACACATTCTACTCGTGTACAAACACCAGGCAGGCCCCACAAATAACCCAGAGATGCATTTTAAATAAAAGGACACATTCTACTCATGTAAAAACACTCTGATTCCCGGAACGTCCGTGGGATGGATTTAGAAGGCGGTTGGGCCGGATCCGGCCCCCGGGCCTTAGTTTGCCTACCCATGGCTTAGGAACACTGAAAAAGGGCCTGTTTCTTCTCAGTTGTGGGGGGAAAGGTCGCCCCGAAATGAAAAGCTTAACATGAATTTTACTCTCTAATGAGACCGCTGATCCATAAAAGGAAAGCAAGAATCAAGGTAAAGGTAAAGGGACCCCTGACCATTAGGTCCAGTCGTGGCCGACTCTGGGGTTGCGGCGCTCATCTCACTTTACTGGCCGAGGGAGCCGGCATACAGCTCATGTGGTCATGTGGCCAGCAGGACTAAGCCGCTTCTGGCGAACCAGAGCAGCGCATGGAAACGCCGTTTACCTTCCCGCCGGAGCGGTACCTATTTATCTACTTGCGCTGGTGTGCTTTCGAACTGCTAGGTGGGCAGGAGCAGGGACCGAGCAACGGGAGCTCACCCCCTCGCGGGGATTCGAACCGCCGACCTTCTGATCGGCAAGCCCAAGAGGCTCTGTGGTTTAACCCACAGCGTCACCCACGTCCCTAAAACAGCAGCTTACCTTTGGGCAAAAACCAGGAAACACAACAACTCCAAACCAACAACCGCATATCAAGGAAGCAAGCGCCTGTTTTCTTTTCCCTCTTTGTGGATTTTTTGCCCATCTTTAATTGTTAATTTGGCACTCTGATCTCTCTCCAAAAAGGAAGGTTGGCGTTGCATCTGAGGGTTCCTCCGTCTCCCCTCCGACCAACTCCTTTCTCCCTGCTCACTCCCTTCTTCTCCCAAACAAAGAATTAAAATGCCTGGATTATATCCGTAGAAAGATATATTTATATGTACGCACGCACCTAGGTATAAATCTCTTCCGCCCTTTATTGTGGAGCTGGGGGTGCAAGAAAGTTCACCTGATCTGCAAAAGCTTCAAGTGGGGCTTGTTGCCAGCTTGTTCCGCATCCCTTTCTAGGATTTCAGTAATGCCTGAAATAATATATATATGGTCCCGTGATTAAGGAAACGGAGGGCTTTTTAAAAATGAAAATAAAAAAAAACATTGCAAAAGGGTTCTGCCTTTCCCCAGCCACTCTGGCTTAATAATAAAATAAAATGAAGCGAGCTCGTTTTAAAGGTGGCAGCTCTTCAGTTTTGCAAAGGCATAAAAACTACCTTTTTTTGAAAAAAAAATATATTTTATTGGTTTTTCCATACATACATCCTCTAACAGTACAGTGGACGCTCTGGTTGCGAACGTGATAACGCCTAGGTTGTGGGTTCGATTCCTGCATGGGGCAGCTGCATATTCCTCCATTGCCCCAGGGGTGAACCTCAGGGTCCCTTCCAACTCGACAGTTCTCTAATTTGGCCGATGAAGCCCTTCCTTCATCATGCAAAATGCAGCGTGACGACAGCCCTACGTTTTTATGTCTATAGGCAGATATATGCATGTCCGCGATGGATTGGCTGTAGATGTGCTAGTCTTTGTTAGTAGTAGTAGTAGTAGTATTAAGAAGAAGAAGAATCTTTATTGCACCCTGCCCATCTGACTGGGTTGTCCAGCCACACTTCCAACATATATGTTGCTGTTTAGTCGTTTAGTCGTGTCCGCCTCTTCGTGACCCCCTGGACCAGAGCACGCCAGGCCCTCCTGTCTTCCACTGCCTCCCGCAGTTTGGTCAGACTCATGTTTGCAGCTTCGAGAACACTGTCCCACCCATCTCGTCCGCCGTCGTCCCCTTCTCCTTGTGCCCTCCATCTTCCCCAACATCAGGGTCTTTTCCAGGGAGTCTTCTCTGCTCATGAGGCGGCCAAAGTCTTGGAGCCTCAGCTTCAGGATCTGTCCTTCCCGTGATCACTCAGGGCTGATTTCCTTCAGAATGGAGAGGTTGGATCTTCTTGCAGTCCATGGGACTCTCAAGAGTCTCCTCCAGCACCAGAATTCAAAAGCATCCATTCTTCGGCCATCAGCCTTCTTGATGGTCCAGCTCTCACTTCCATACATCACTGCTGGGAAAACCATAGCTTTAACTATACGGACCTTTGTTGGCAAGGTGATGTCTCTGCTTTTTAAGATGCTGTCTAGGTTTGTCATTGCTTTTCTCCCAAGAAGCAGGCGTCTTTTAATTTTGTGGCTGCTGTCACCATCTGCAGTGATCATGGAGCCCAAGAAAGTAAAATCTCTCACTGCCTCCATTTCTTCCCCTTCTATTTGCCAGGAGGTGATGGAACCAGTGGCCATAAAACATTACACATTAAAAGGCTTCCTACTACATGGCTGCCTTCAGGTGTCTCCTAAAAGTCAGATAGTTGTTTATTTCCTTGACATCTGACGGGAGGGCGTTCCACAGAGCGGGTGCCACCACCAAGAAGGCCCTCTGCCTGGTTCCCTGTAACTTCACTTCTTGCATTGAGGGAATCGCCAGAAGACCCTTGGAGCTGGATCTCCGTGCATTGGGACTCAAAGATTTCGGAGAAGGAGTCTGGGAGGGCAAGTGTTCCCATCCCCTTGTCCTTCAGGAAAGTCCATACATACATGTGAAACAGTTTAATAAATTGTTCTGCGCATACTGATGTTCCCAAAGAGGGGAACATGAGCCGCAATACTTTCACGTGGCAAGCAAGGGAGCAATAGGTATTCTTATTATTATTCTTTTGTTGTTGTTGAAAGTGAAGAACTTTGCTACTAGCAAATCCGAGTTTTCTTGAATCCGCTGCTCACCTTTTTGGCCAAATGATGTTGCGAAAATTGCGGCGCGCTTTAGATTCGACGGCGCATGAGACTCAAGTAAATGTGGTGTATCGCCGTTTCTGAAGCCCTACGTATAGGAAGAGTATTTAGGACAACAGTTGTCATAGTAGCGATCCATGGTTAAAAGTAGAAGTCTTCTTTTTTTCTCTTCAAAATATGGCAAACCTAGCTTTGTAGCCTCCATAGATCTCCACGTTCCCTGGCTGCCAATCTCATGTTTTCGCTTCTGTTTTGTATGTGCTCCGTAATAAATGCTTTTCTGCCCACTGAGATTTTTTTTAAAAAAATGTCATTTATTGCAAATGGTGCAGGTTCCCACTATAAATGTTCATTTTCGCACCCGCTGCAAAATTCGGAGGAGCACATCACTGGTCTCGTTCCGAATTGCGTATAAATCTGGAATTTTTCAAATTAGAGTTGACACGCTTTAAAAGTCAGTGTCATTTCCTGGTTAAACTTTTTTTATTATTATTTAGCAACACCTTCTCTGCCCCCCCCTCCCGGTGAAAAAAACGCACCTCGTTTCATCCTTTGTGTTGGCTCAATCTAAAGATTAAAATCATAGGCTGCATCCGGCGCTTGCCTTACTCAAAAGTAGACCCATTGACGTTAATAGACCTCACGCCTGTTGTTTTCGGCGGGTCTACTCTTGAGTAAGGCCAGCACTGGCTGCAACCCCGTCGATTTCGTTTTCAGAAAACCCTTCCGGGCCGTTAAGGTTTTTTTTTAAAAAATATTTTTTTAAATGGCGTAAATTGCATGTTGCATAAGTCAGACTGAGGGCTGGAACCTGGGCACGTTTTCGCAGAACAACAGGTAAATGAAATGGGTTTGGCAACCCGCCCTGGCATGTCGAGTCTTCCCAGGGTGCCAGGTCTTCGCAATAAAAAATTGCCACCCTCCTTGCAACAGCCACAATTGCTATTTAAGTCAGGAGCACGAGAACTAGAACCTTGTCTTACCTTTTGGTCAGCGTGTTTTAGGACCAGGCGCATTTTGGGACTTGGCGCTGCGATTTCTGGGAGAAAGTGGGCTTAAACCCTTCTTCCAAATTTCCCTAGTAAATCAGCCCCCTCCCTCCCACTGCTGGATTGCAGTCAACAACCCAGTATGGCTCCCAGCCGAAAGATTCCCCCCCCCTTGAAAGTCCTGCCCAAAAATCAGGTGAAACGGTTGCGTCTATCCCCACCTGCCCACATCTGACAGCGATAAAGGTAAAGGGACCCCTGACCATTAGGTCCAGTCGTGACCGACTCTGGGGTTGTGGTGCTCATCTCGCTTTATTGGCCGAGGGAGCCGGCGTACAGCTTCCGGGTCATGTGGCCAGCAGGACTAAGCCGCTTCTGGCGAACCAGAGCAGCGCACGGAAACGCCGTTTACCTTCCCGCCGGAGCAGTACCTATTGATCTACTTGCACTTTGATGTGCTTTCGAACTGCTAGGTGGGCAGGAGCTGGGATGGAGCAACAGGAGCTCACCCCGTCCATCGTGGGGATTCGAACTGCCGACCTTCTGATTGGCAAGTCCTAGGCTCTGTGGTTTAACCCACAGCGCCACCCATGTCCCTTCTGACAGCGATACGCTGCCACAAAATAGGCCCTGTTCCCCCCACCCCGATTTCAGCAAGAGTTTGGGGTTCTCCCACAAAACGGGGCAGGGGGGAAAGTCATGCCCATTCAGAGTGAGGGCAAGCAAGCACCACCCTCGCTCGGCGTTGGCTTTGCAACGATACCAACTTTGCCAAACCTGCCGAGCTGGCAGGAGCTGGGAGATGGCATCATGCCGCCCTGAGAAGATGGATCCCTCTGATTAGAAACACCCTCTATTTATTTTTGTTTTTTATAAAAAAAGAATATTAACATCCAGATTAAAGGGAGTGTTGCGTGAGAAACTTCTTTACTCAAAACAGCAACTCACCGTCCTGCTAACCCAACACCTCGTTACGCAGGATTTCCTTTTGTTTTTCCATCTGGGATTTTCAGGAACCCATAATTGAAGCGCAGGGGTTCCCAAACGCCTTGGTATTCAAACAACTTGGAACCCAAACACTGCAAACCCGGAAGAAAATATTTCGGTTTGCGAACTCTTTTCGGAAGCCAAACGTGCTCCGTTTTGAGTGCCACACTTCCGATTTGAGTGTTACGCTGAAGTCTGCCTGTTTTTGCTATTTATTTTCCTTTTTTTGCTTTGGTGGCTCTTTATCATTTCATTTTCACAACCAGTCCAGCTACTGATGGATCGATTGTGTGACTGCAGTACATTGATTCTTGCTTTCGTTTTATGGATCAATGGTCTCGTTAGAGAGTAAAATCCATGTTCAGTTATTTTTTCGGGGGTTGTTTTCAAAAGTCTGGAACGGATTAATCCATTTTGCATTGCTTTCTATGGGAAAGCAGGGTGCCTTGGTTTTGGAACGTTTGGTTTTGGAACGGAATTTCCTGAACGGATTAAGTTTGAGAACCAAGGTGCCACTGTAGATGTCCATTGCAAAATTCACCCATTGGAGATGTCCATGTTCGGTATGCGAATCTGCGAGGGGGGGCGTTTTTGCCAAAGGGAGGGGGTTACGTTTGTTGTTGTTTAGTCGTTTAGTCGTGTCCGCCTCTTCGTGACCCCCTGGACCAGATCACGCCAGGCACTCCTGTCTTCCACTGCCTCCCGCAGTTTGGTCAAACTCATGCTGGTAGCTTCGAGAACACTGTCCCACCATCTCGTCCTCCGTCGTCCCCTTCTCCTTGTGCCCTCCATCTTTCCCAGCATCAGGGTCTTTTCCAGGGAGTCTTCTCTTCTCCTGAGGTGGCCAAAGTCTTGGAGCCTCAGCTTCAGGATCTGTCCTTCCAGTGAGCACTCAGGGCTGATTTCCCTAAGAATGGAGAGGTTTGATCTTCTTGCAGTCCATGGCACTCTCAAGAGTCTCCTCCAGCACCACAATTCAAAAGCATCCATTCTTCGGCCATCAGCCTTCTTTATAGTCCAGCTCTCACTTCCATACATCACTACTGGGAAAACCATAGCTTTAACTATACGGACCTTTGTTGGCAAGGTGATGTCTCTGCTTTTTAAGGTGCTGTCTAGGTTTGTCAGTGCTTTTCTCCCAAGAAGCAGGCGTGTTTTAATTTCGTGGCTGCCGTCACCACCTGCAGTGATCAAGGAGCCCAAGAAAGTAAAATCTTTTAGTTTTAGCGGTCTGCAAAAAAAATCAACAATGGGATGTGAGGGGACTATTCTCCCACCCAGCACCAACCCTAAATTGGGAATGTGCCAAACCACCGTGTTGATATCGAGGGAGAACGGGGACAGGGTGTGTGTGTCTCGCGGCCTTCGGTTTTCTCTGCCAATTGCCGCCTCTCTCTTAAAAAATGGGGGGGGGGGGGAGAGAGAGAGAGACTGTTCGGCCTCCCTCCCGAAAGCTTGCAAATGCCCTATTAACATTGTTATACAAAACAGCAGTGTGCCATTTAATTAGGAAAAATAAGAACTAACCTCCACCATATGTTCCGTCTCTGTCGCTATTTGCATTTGAAAGTCCGGCTGCGTTTCAAAATGGGATT
Source organism: Podarcis filfolensis (assembly GCF_964270895.1). Taxonomy (NCBI): domain Eukaryota; kingdom Metazoa; phylum Chordata; class Lepidosauria; order Squamata; family Lacertidae; genus Podarcis; species Podarcis filfolensis. The sequence goes on from NC_139622.1 coordinate 11,565,882, forward strand.
TTCGCCATATTGAAAAGCCTCCAAGTTTGGGGGTTGCTATGGGGAACGCGAGCGCGTTTGGTTTGGGGGGGCGACAACGACAACACTGTGCTTTCCTGCTGACTTGAAATCTCTGTGGGTTTTCTGCATGGTTTTTGTTTTGAATTATTCTTTTTAGCGGGGAATTTGCTTTTATCCTTGTTGCAGCATCGACAGACGATTCTCGAGGGAGGAGATTGGTGGCCTGTGTTCGATGCCCCCCTCCCAAAAAAATCTGTATCACACCCTAATATATGATAGGCGAGCAGTTCTGCTTGGGTTTTTAAAAAAGCAAGTTGCAGCCTGCACTGTGGCAGTGAGTTCCGCAGGTCAGCCTTACATTCTCTCTCCAGAAATGGAAGCTTCCTAAGGTTGTAAATATTAAGGTGATACCAGCAAGAATGAGTCTTTCTGTAAAATAAATGATTTCAATCTAGTCTTACCGACTAGTGATTTAAATCGATTTCATTTAAACCAAATCCACACTGGCGGCTCGCGAGAAAAATAATGGGGAACGTGGAACGGTTTTATGATAAAACAGATTGGGGGGGTGCCGGACATTTCCAGTCCCAGCTATAGATGGAACCTAGAACCTTTGGCATCCAAAATTGAATTTATTTTGCCCTACTGATAAAGCAACCTTCTAGTCCTCATTGTTCTCAGCAAAGAACTGATTCAAGTACAGTGGTACCTTGGTTCTCAAACGCTTTGGTTCTCAAACTCCGAAAACCCGGAAGTAAGTGTTCTGGTTTCTGAACGTTTTTCAGAAGCCGGACGCCCGATACGGCTGTCAGCTATTGTTTCCGGGGTGTCTGCGCCAATCAGAAGCCGCGCCTTGGTTTCTGAACATTTGGGAAGCCAAACGGACTTCCGGAACGGATTAAGCTTGGCGCTTTTCTTTTTGCTCTTTATTTTGCGTTTTTATTTTTGAGGCTTTTCCAGTTCATTTGGTTTTGTGACTGTATGGAACCCAGTTGATTGATTGATTGTGTGACTGTGGAAATGGATAAAAGCCCCCCATCCAAACAATAACTATCATCAGTGCAGTTTGGGGAGAAAAGGTAATTTTAATTCTTATCATCTACAATACTGTCTTATTTATTTTATAGTACAGGGCATTGATTATTGCTTTCATTTGATGGATCAATGGTCTCATTAGATAGTAAATTTCATGTTGAATTGTTGTTTTTCAAAGTCTGGAATGAATTGATCCATTTTGCATGACTTTAAATGGGAAAGTGCGCCTCGGTTTTGGAACGCTTTGGTTTTGGAACGGAATTTCCGGAACAGATTAAGTTTGAGAACCAATGTACCACTTTAGATGTACGGATTGTTCCTTCTGCAAGCAGGACAAATTCCTCTGGTCGAGAGTTTGCAACTCAAAATGTGCCAAGTCTTTTTTATATACCTGATGATCATTCCAGATCCGGAGAGCGGCAGTTTCAAGTCAGGAAGCTGGCCCGAAACCTAAATTTAAACTCCGTTCTATTTTAAATCGGCTGGGGAATTCTCTCTCTCAATGCCCCCCCTCCAAATTTGGTAAACATATATTTTAAAAACAAAACACCCATTCGTAGTTCGGCACATGAGAACCAGAAGCTGGTGAATGAGCTGCCGGTTATTTATTTTTGATTTTTTTTGGACTACCGTTTGGGGTTTCGCTCATCTCAGTTTGGGCCAGAATCCTAGCTTAGCAAACTTTCCTGTTAACGCATCATCAGGCAACGAAAGGACCTCTGGGAATCTCAGGGCAAGTACACAAAAGCAGATGGGTGCGATATAAATACAGTGGTACCTTGGTTCTCAAACTTGTTCTTTAGTCGTTTAGTCGTGTCCGCCTCTTTGTGACCCCCTGGACCAGAGCACGCCAGGCCCTCCTGTCTTCCACTGCCTCCCGCAGTTTGGTCAAACTCGTGCTGGTAGCTTTGAGAACACTGTCACACCATCTCGTCCTCTGTCGTCCCCTTCTCCTTGTGCCCTCCATCTTTCCCAACATCAGGGTCTTTTCCAGGGAGTCTTCTCTTCTCATGAGGGGGCCAAAGTATTGGAGCCTCAGCTTCAGGATCTGTCCTTCCAGTGAGCACTCAGGGCTGATTTCCTTCCGAATGGAGAGGTTTGACCTTCTTGCAGTCCATGGGACTCTCAAGAGTCTCCTGCAGCACCAGAATTAAAAAGCATCAATTTTTCAGCGATCAGCCTTCTTTATGGTCCAGCTCTCACTTCCATACATCACTACTGGGAAAACCATAGGCTTGGTCTTTATTAAAGACTGTCGCGACAGGACTCCCACCTGCCACCAGGTGAAACAGGATGGAAGCCCTGAACAAAACAGCCCCTAAACTTTTATTAGCTGCTCATCCCCATGTCATACCCCCCCAAATTACATCACTCATACATCACGGTTACATCATGAAAGGGGAGGTCTGGTGGCAGTAATCTGAGCATCCTGGACCCTGCCCCATGGTTCCCCTTGCCCTCCACCAAACACCCATCAAGTGTAACAAAAGAGATATTTACATTTCCCTGTTTCCCAGCCAAGTTCATCACATCCTTTTGTCTTCATCTGGGCTTGTTATTCCTGGAATGGCTACCTGACTGGCACTCAGGTATCAGGATGCCAGGGATTATCACTCAGGCAGAGGGGCTGCTGAGGAGCTGAGCTCACAGGTCTATATGAATTTCTGAAGTTTCCCCAGGGAGCCAGTAGATAGATACGTTTATCAGTGAATTCTGACATTTGGTATCGTGCAGCAAAGGCCCTTTGAATAGTTAGGAAGAAACTGTGAATGAACTGTTTTGTGGGGACAAGTCACAAAAGCGATTGTGCTGGTTTTGGCAGTGGGCTGCATGTGCATGATATCTGCTGGAGGGGCAACCCCCCCCCCCGCACCCTATACATAAATTCCTGCAACGAGTCGCATTTGGACCCCGTTCCCAGTAGCAAAAGGGGATTTCGAACGCTGTCTGGGGGATTTCGTCCGCCGCCTGGACCCGAGGCCCCCCAAAGCAGGGTAAGCAGCCTGGCCTACCTTGCAGGAATGTTTTGAATGTGCCAGGAAGGAGGGAGAATCTCCCGGGCCAGGAAAGCAGGGTGCAAATGCGGGAACGGAATAAGACCTGCAAACGGAACCCGGTCCTTCTTTGCAGAGCTTCTTTGCAGGGAAGAAAGGAGCACTCACCGTATTGTTGTGGCAACTGCAGTTTAGGAAAAACAGTCTTTAAGACAAAGGATTTCCCAGGCTGCCTGCCTGCCTCCCCCTTTTCTTCCCACCTCCCTGTTTTCTGTTTAAAGCAGGTGGCCGCCAGGGAACAACTTTGTTTACGGAAGAAAAGAGGGCTTTTTTTTCTTTCTTTCTCGCAGGGGCAAGCTTGTTTTTCTGGGCTGGGGAATAGGCCCTTTCCTGGCAAGGAGCAATTCAAGTCCTTATCTCCTTTTCCTGCTCTGTGAATCACCCGTCGGACAGACAGCGTGCTGCAAATCTTTACCCTGTGCCACCCCAAAGCACCTTTGCCTTGTTTGGTTTCACACCCCCCCCCAAAAAAATACCAAAGTCCCTCTTGCAGGCAGTGCTCGGTTCGGCTCCTTCTCGTAAAAACGTGCTAAGATTGTAGTCCTCATGACTAGCCGATAGGATGCTGCCTTCTCCTAAATCAAACCCAGTTGTCTATCGAGTTCAGAGTTCCCTGCTCTCCAGGGTTTCAGACACTGTGGATTATTATTATTATTATTATTATTATTATTATTATTATTATTATTTATTAATTATTGAGTTTATTTTCTGCCCTATACCCAGAGGATTGAACCTCAAACCTTTGCATGCAAAGCCCAAAATAAGATTCTAGTCCTCAAAGTTTGAGCTGATTCATGCAAGATTCTGCTTTGCACAAGATTTCAGTAGCAGAATCAGCATCCGGGGGAGTTAGGGAAATTCAACAACTGGTCCCATCACCTCCTGGCAAATAGAAGGGGGAGAAATGGAGGCAGTGAGAGATTTTACTTTCTTGGGCTCCATGATCACTGCAGATGGTGACAGCAGTCATGAAATTAAAAGACGCCTGCTTCTTGGGAGGAAAGCAATGACAAACCTAGACAGCATCTTAAAAAGCAGAGACATCACCTTGCCAACAAAGGTCCGTATAGTTAAAGCTCTGGTTTTCCCAGTAGTGATGTATGGAAGTGAGAGCTGGACCATCAAGAAGGCTGATGGCCGAAGAATGGATGCTTTTGAATTCTGGTGCTGGAGGAGACTCTGGAGAGTCCCATGGACTGCAAGAAGATCAAACCTCTCCATTCTGAAGGAAATCAGCCCTGAGTGCTCACTGGAAGGACAGATCCTGAAGCTGAGGCTCCAAGACTTTGGCCACCTCATGAGAAGAGAAGACTCCCTGGAAAAGACCCTGATGTTGGGAAAGATGGAGGGCACAAGGAGAAGGGGGCGACGGAGGATGAGATGGTGGGACAGTGTTCTTCAAGCTACCAGCATGAGTTTGACCACACTGGGGGAGGCAGTGGAAGACAGGAGGGCCTGGCGTGCTCTGGTCCAGGGGTCACAAAGAGGCGGACATGACTAAACGACTCAACAACAACAACAAACAACTTTCTTTGGGCGATATCCACCGTTTCCCCCACCCAAAAAAAGCTGCGCAGCTTTTTGTGTCTGGATTTATCACTTCTTGAAATATGGCACACACACCCCCCCCCCGAGATGAGTTTCCCATCCAATTTGAAACCAGACCGGCCCCTGCTTAGCTTTGCAAATTTGCTAGTGGTTTTACGGCTTGTTGCCACTAGGTTTATTCAGAACTGGTAAGACATTTTAGCTGGAGGTGCTGCCAGTCTGTGCAGACAGTATGGGGCTAGGTAGGCTGTTTTGGTATAAGTTAGGGAGAGAGGTTAAAGCTTAGCAGCTGTAAATAATAGCAATTCGTTCTGAAAATAGGAAAAACGTCAGCCCAGTTTTCCCCAGACTTACGTCCCCCAAGTCGTTCGTTCGAAAAGCAAACTGGAAAACTTTGCAGAAAATCCCTGTTCTTAAAATCACGGATTTCTAAAAATCCAGGTGGGGGAAACGAGGTCACACAAGTTGCAAAACTATTTTTTATTTATATACCTATGCATAGACATATGGGCAAGTATTTAATGGCTGATTCCGTCTGGGTGTGAACGTTCTTTTTTTAAAAAAAGAAAAAAGAAAACAAACCACACAATTGATTTTATTGTGTTGACTTTAAAAAAAACTCCCCCCTTTTTCTCAGCGGCGTTCCCCTTTGAGGTCTTTTGTTTGGTCACCGTGGGGCGACCTTGTTTTCACAGCTGCCAGGAAGTGTTTTGGGGGACGCAGAGTTTTCTTATTTTTAATTGTTTTCAACCCTCCGGCTTATCTGCGCTCTGTTCGTCATCATCTCTTTCCCCCATCCCTCCCATGCCTGGTTTATATTTACAGGCTGAGTCGGCTGAGTGTGAGTTTCTTCATCTTGGGGTTGTGGGTTCGAGTCTTGGGCAGGGCAAAAAATTCCATGCAGGGCAGGGGGTTGGGTTGGATGATCCCCCTTCCAGCCTTACGATTCTGAGGTTGGTTCCATGACTTCGCAAGAGCTTGGTGGGTAGAGAGTGCAACTCTTAATCTGGGGGGTTACGAGTTCGAATTCTGAGTCGGGGAAAAGAATTCCTGCATAGCAGGGGTTCGGCTGGATGACCGCCAGGGGATTTCTCCCAGCTCTACAATTCTGTGGTTGGTTCCATGACTTCGAAAGACCTTGGCGGGTAAAGTGTGCGGCTCTTAATCTTGGGGTTACGGGTTCGAATGCTGTGTCGGAGAAAAGAATTCCTGTATGGCGGGGGATTCGGCTAGATGACCCCCGTGGGTACCTTCTCCTCTCCCCTCCCTGCGGTTCCTCTAAGCTAAAACGCCCTAAGCGATGCAACCGTTTGAGGCAGAGACTGCTAATCTCATGGTTGCAGGTTCGAATCCTGAGTCGGGCAAAAGATTCCTGCATTGCCGGGGACCAGATGTCCCTCATGGTCCCTATGATTATGATTGCGATTATTATAATTATTATTAATAGTTAAATTTGCATACCGCCCTCTCCCTGCAGGTCTAAGGGTGCTCCGCGGGATAAAACCACAATATAGAAACACAAAATGCATAATCGAAAAACCAAAAACCGCCAGTCATTCCTGCCACCAACCCATTTTTAAAAGGCCTCTTCTTCTTGCATTTCCCCTCGAGCTCAACAGCCCCAAACGCCGCAACTGTTTTGAGCCGGGTTGTGGGTTCGAGTCCTGAGTTGGTCAAAATATTCCTGCATGGCAGGGAGTTAGACTAGATGACTCTGGGGTTCCCGTCCCGTTCTGGTACGATCTGCGTCGAATTTTGCCTCCCCCCCTGGCTTTCTCCTCCCTAAAAAGAAAAAGTTTTATTCCCCCAGCCCCCCCAATCTCTAAAATGTGGGTGGGGCAAAGTCGGACAGTGCGGGGTGTAGCCCGGTGGGGGTGGACCCCATTTAAGCTGCCTCACCCCCCGGATCTTAGTTAGCTTTCTCACTCTAAGGAGATCTGGGTTCGAATCTGCTGCCCGGCCACCAACTCACTTGGCAACCTTCCTGCGGTTCCACGCCTGCCTGGTCTGCTTTGCAGGGCTGGTATGCAGGTGCTGTTGTTGTTGTTGAGTCGTTTAGTGGTGTCCGACTCTTCGTGACCCCCTGGACCAGAGCATGCCAGGCACGCCTGTCTTCCACTGCCTCCCGCAGTTTGGTCAAACTCATGCTGGTAGCTTCCAGAACACTGTCCCACCATCTCGTCCTCCATCGTCCCCTTCTCCTTGCGCCCTCCATCTTTCCCAACATCAGGGTCTTTTCCAGGGAGTCTTCTCTTCTCAGGAGGTGGCCAAAGTCTTGGAGCCTCAGCTTCAGGATCTGTCCTTCCAGTGAGCACTCAGGGCTGATTTCCTTCCGAATGGAGAGGTTTGATCTTCTTGCAGTCCATGGGACTCTCAAGAGTCTCCTCCAGCACCAGAATTCAAAAGCATCCATTCTTCGGCCATCAGCCTTCTTTATGGTCCAGCTTTCACTTCCATACATCACTACTGGGAAAACCAGAGCTTTAACTATATGGACCTTTGTCGGCAAGGTGATGTCTCTGCTTTTTAAGATGCTGTCTAGGTTTGCCATTGCTTTTCTCCCAAGAAGCAGGCGTCTGTTAATTTCGTGACTGCTGTCACCATCTGCAGTGATCATGGAGCCCAAGAAAGTAAAATCTCTCACTGCCTCCATTTCTTCCCCTTCTATTTGCCAGGAGGTGATGGGACCAGTGGCCATGATCTTCGTTTTTGATGTTGAGCTTCAGACCATATTTTGCGCTCTCCTCTTTCACCCTCATTAAAAGGTTCTTTAATTCCTGCAGGGAGAGATAACTTATTTTCCACACTATGAGAATGTGATTTATTTATTTTTTAAAAGGCAGTCTTTTGCTGTTTGCACTGTTGGTTCAGAATGGGATTTTGAGCCGTACGTCTAACCGATTGCTGGAACCGAGCCCAAATTACTGCCAGATATCGTCTCCGGCATTTGGCTGAACTTTGCTGTAGGGATTTCAAAGGGAGGAGGCCGGTGTTGTGTTGTGCGGAAAGGGAATCGAGTCGGGGAGGCTAGGTCTACTCTCGAGTAGAACGCAGTTGGCCGCAACCTTATCACAGCTATCCCCATAAATCCGTACCCGGTTGCCCCCTTATCCCATGAAAAACATGCAGAAAATACGCCCTGCTACGAAAGAGCGTAACGGAATACGATTCGAAACAGCGGCACTTAATTGCACATTAATCCAATTAAAACGGTTTCGTTTAATTAATCCAACGGAACTGATGGACTTGATCCAGCGATAGCAAGTTTTGCAGAATCCGGGAGTTAGTCTTTTGCAATTCCAGCCCCCCTCCCAGTTATGCCACTGCCCACACTGGGAGCCACTGGTCTGCGGTTTAGTTTGTGAACGGCTTCTTTCCGGAGATCCGTGATTCGCCCCAGGCGAGCGGCTGCATTAAACCTCTTGCTTGGAGCTCGCTTAGGGCTGCCCGGCCCCATTCTGCACTTTCAGACTCGGAAGCAACACTCTCTCAGAAGGGTCTCTCCCCCAAAAATGTGGTGTTTCTTCCCAGGTTCAGAAGTTATCTCCCCGGCGAGCGGCAAGCCCTTTACTCATGAGTAGGCGCCGTTTCAATGCATGTGGGGCTTTGCTGCTGAGTTAAAGGCCCTGCCAATCCGTCGTGCGGTCTGTGTAGTTTTCCCCTTTTCGTCTTTCCGGCAAAGTGTTGAATGGTGATTCTGTGTGAATCTGTGCTTAATAATAATAATAATAATAATAATAATAATAATAATAATAATAATTTTATTATTTATAGCCCGCTTATCTGCCTGGTGGGATGTGGGTGGCGATGTGGGTTAAACCCCAGAGCCTGGGGCTTGCCGATTGGAAGGTCGGCGGTTCGAATCCCCGCGATGACGGGGTGAGCTCCCGTTGCTCGGTCCCTGCTCCTGCCAACCTAGCAGTTCGAAAGCACGTCAAAGTGCAAGTAGATAAATAGGTACCGCTCCGGCGGGAAGGTAAACGGCGTTTCCGTGCGCTGCAGAAGCGGCTTAGTCCTGCTGGCCACATGACCCGGAAACTATATGCCGGCTCCCTCGGCCAATAAAGCGAGATGAGCGCCGCAACCCCAGAGTCGGCCACCACTGGACCTAATGGTCAGGGGTCCCTTTACCTTTACCCTTATCTGCCTGTGTTCCCCCAGCCATTCTTGCAAGCGCAAATGTGCCTCTCTAAGAGTGTTCGTTATCATCATAATCATCATCACTTTTATACCGTCTTTCTAGCTTACAATACCCAAGGCAGTTTACAAGCGGAAGAAATAAAGAATATACCTTGTAACAATTGGATGCAATGCAAAAACGTGACAATAAAACACAACTTTAAAATAAGCAACTTCCATCAAAAAGTAACATTCGGCAATCATTAGAATAGTACAGGATAACAATATCCGCGTATAAAAATTAAACAGAAATTCAACTCTTGACAATTACAAGAAATAATTTCGGGACTGCAATCCATAAAACTACGGCTACGATGCAAATTGAGAAGCGAAGACTAGAGGATGGGGCAAGGCAGGTGGAGTAAAGCCTTGCCTGATGAAGTAATTATTATTATTATTATTATTAATTAATTAATTAATCACCCACCCTCTGTATTAAGGCTCCGCAGGCGGTTCCCAGCCATTAAAAACCGCAATGTTAAAAACACTTTTATTACGACTTAACGATCGCGGAAATCGGGTTTTTGTCCTCAAAATATTCATCTCAGGTGCCGAAAGCCAGGTACACGGAGACGCGATTGAAATTATTCAACAAACCCCGCGAATCGGGTGAAATTCAGCCGAAAAGGCAACTTATCCTGGCTTCTCCAGTCTGGCTCTCAAGTTGCAGTTTCAGCTTGTTTTCCATGACTCTTGTGAGATTTCGCTCCTTGCAAACAGCTGGAACCCTGCAAATATTGAGAAGAAACCTGATTTCCAATGGGGGTGGAATGATTTCTATTGCAACTGTATATGGGCCTGTCTGTTAAAGGTAAAGGGTAAAGGGACCCCTGACCATTAGGTCCAGTCGTGGCCGACTCTGGGGTTGCGGCGCTCATTTCGCTTTACTGGCCGAGGGAGCCGGCGTACAGCTTCCGGGTCATGTGGCCAGCAGGACTAAGCCGCTTTGGGCAAACCAGAACAGTGCACGGAAACGCCGTTTGCCTTCCCGCTGGAGCGGTACCTATTTATCTACTTGCACTTCGATGTGCTTTCGAACTGCTAGGTTGGCAGGAGCAGGGACCGAGCAACAGGAGCTCACCCCGTCATTGCAGGGATTCGAACCGCCGACCTTCTGATCTGCAAGCCCTGGGCTCTGTGGTTTAACCCACAGCACCACCCGCGTCCCAGTGAGGCCTGTCCGTTGCAACCTGTTTAATTACAATTTGCCGACATTCCGTTTTCCTGTTTACCGTTCGATTCGGATCGATGGTGGAATGTTGCTTTGTTCGCCGTAAGCGGTTTATGTCAAAGTTCTTGCGGCTTTTTACATTGCGTCGTTACTATTCGTGTCCAGTGTTTTATTACGTTTTTATACGTGTTGGTACCTGCCCTGAATTGCTGGGCCAACCCAATAAGATGGACGGGATATAGCAAAAAATATCATTATTGTAACCTGATTGTCCGGGATGAGGGCAGAGGGATGGAGTATAGTGGGAAAACAACTTTGCTGCTCGTGACAAAGGCTAAACCTAATTATCGGCCGGCTTCTTTTATTGATTCCCCCGCCCTTCCCAAATCTCGCTCGGCACCGTCTCCCCCCTCCCCGATTCCAGCTCCGATTAGCCACTTAAAAGCAGCTTAATAGGGAAGTGTTTATCATAGCAGCCGTCTGCTACCTTCGGCTAAATCAAATTATCGTCCCCACCTGCCTTTGGGGTCTCTCCCCCTTTAAGGGGAGAAAAACACCCCAGGAATCTGAGCAAAACTCAGATCGCTCTGCTTGAACATCTGCCGTGCGTCTATTTTAAGTTTCGCGAAAAATCCACGCATCTCCCATGTGCTGTGCGCGATTCTCAGGTGCTTGTGGCCCCGAAGGACATCCTCAAGAGCTTGGCCAGCCGCGGAAAATGCAGTGTTTTGTGTGTGTTTTAAATTGTGCATGGCTGGGTGGATCTGCACTTCCGCCTTCTGGCCAACTTCCTTGGAGGGGGCGCTCAAGAGCAACCAGCAGTGGAATCGTAGAGTTGGGACCCAGAGGGTCATCCAGCCCAACCCATGGTAATGCAGGGATCTCAGTACCCAATACCCAGCTCTACTGCTCTTTTAAATCAGAACCAGCAAAGGCAGTGAAGGTCCTGTGTGAGTGTCTGGAGGCGGTTGGAGGATGAATGGTGGCTAACAGATCGAGGTTGAATCCTGACAAGACATAAGGACTGTTTTTGGGGGACAGGAGGCGGGCTGGTGTGGGGGACTCCCTGGACCTGAATGGGGTAACTGTGCCCCCGAAGGACCAGGTGCGCAGCCTGGGAGTCATTCTGGACCTACAGCTGTCCATGGAGGCGCAGGTCAATTCTGTATCCAGGGCAGCTCCCTCTGGTACGCAGGATGAGACCCTACCTGCCCGCGGACTGTCTCTCCAGAGTGGTGCATGCTCTAGTTATCTCCCGCTTGGACTACTGCAATGCGCTCTCCGTGGGGCTACCTTGGAAGGTGACCCGGAAACCACAACTAATCCAGAATGCGGCAGCCAGACTGGGGACTGGGAGTGGCCGCTGAGACCATATAACACCGGTCCTGAAAGACCTACATTGGCTCCCAGGACGTTTTTGAGCACAATTCAAAGTGTTGGTGCTGACCTTGAAAGCCCTAAATGGCCCAGTAGACCTGAAGGAGCATCTACACCCCTCTATATTTTTTGGGGGGGGGAGAAATGAATGAATTCCTATGCCCCACAAATATCCCAGAGATGCATTTTAAATCAAAGGACACATTTTACTCATGTAAAAACACGCTGATTCCCGGACCGTCCGCAGGCCGGATTGAGAAGGCGAATGGGCCAGATCCGGCCCCTGGGCCTTAGGTTGCCTACCCCTGGTTTAAGGAGCCTAGGCTATGCATCCGAGTTTCTAACCCTGGTTAGGAGGGCCACTGTCCGAGGTGGGATTTGTGAATGTAAGAATGCAATTCGGGTAAGCAATGCGGAGGCAGAGGAAAGCCATCATGGCTAGTGGAAAAGTTGGAGGGGATGGAATAGGACGTCCCTATTTTCAGGGGAGAAACGTTGGAGGGGATGGAATAGGACGTCCCTATTTTCAGGGGAGAAATGTTGGAGGGGATGGAATAGGACGTCCCTATTTTCAGGGGAGAAATGTTGGAGGGGATGGAATAGGACGTCCCTCTTTTCAGGGGAGAAACGTTGGAGGGGATGGAATAGGACGTCCCTATTTTCAGGGGAGAAACGTTGGAGGGGATGGAATAGGACGTCCCTATTTTCAGGGGAGAAACGTTGGCGGGGATGGAAGAGGACGTCCCTATTTTCAGGGGAGAAACGTTGGAGGCTATATGAATATTGAAATGGAATTTGCACATTATTGATAGTCTTAAGAGTCTCAAGGGACCCAAGTTTTCTCTTGTGGCAGGGAGTTCCATAGTCTAACTCTGCGGAAACAATTCCTCCTTTTGCTTCCTTGGCTGACCCTGAGTTTGAGTCTTACGACAAAGGGAGAAAGATGTCTGTCTGTCTCTCTCTGTCTGTCCACTTTCTCCCAACAGTAGACGGCGGGTTTGCATGCGAGTTTTGCAGCGCCAAAACCCTTAAATGGGGTTGGGGGGAGGGCACACTTTCCCCCCCTGACAAGCTACATTTTATATTATTAGTACGTATTTAATTAGAACACGAACACACGAATGCTTTATGAATATTCATGATCGGGGTTATTAAAATGCATAATTAATCTGTGGGGTCTCTCTCTCTTTCTCTCTTTTCCCCGTTTTAATAACTCTATTAACGTAGCCATGGTGGGAGGGAGAAAGGGAGCCCTCTGTTATTGTCCCTTCCTGCCGACCGGACGGGACGTGGTGCGTTTAAAAGTTCCTGGCGAGCTGGAAGCCATCGTATTTTTTTAATTTCACTGGTCTCTGCTTAAAGAAAAATACTGATTTTTATCAACAGTGGACCATATAGCTAGTTATGGGACACGGGTGGCGCTGTGGGTTAAACCACAGAGCCTAGGACTTGCCGATCAGAAGGTCGGCGGTTCGAATCCCCGTAACAGGGTGAGCTCCCGTTGCTCAGTCCCTGCTCCTGCCAACCTAGCAGTTCGAAAGTACGTCAAAGTGTAAGTAGATAAATAGGTACCGCTCCAGTGGGAAGGTAAACGGCGTTTCCGTGCGCTGCTCTGGTTCGCCAGAAGCGGCTTAGTCCTGCTGGCCATATGACCCGGAAGCTATACGCCGGCTCCCTCAGCCAGTAAAGCGAGATGAGCGCCGCAACCCCAGAGTCGGCCACGACTGGACCTAATGGTCAGGGGTCCCTTTACTTTTACCTTTAATCATAATTGAGGAGCAGGCTTTCGTGCCATCAGATATTGTTGGGTTGCAGACGGACATTTTCAAAACTGGTTTGGGGGTTTATTTGAATATCAGAGCAGCCTTGAATGCGAGGCTTCTAGTTCATTATAAAGGGACTGGCAGTGGCTTCTGCGCTTTATTTCCCACAACGCCCTCCCTGTAAGGTTGGCCGGCGTGTGTTGTGCCCAGTTCCTTTTCAAGCCGCCTCCATTTAATGTGTGAGCGTCTGCATGGAGAATATTCTGTTTTTGATGTTCCTCAAATTCGCACGTGACACCAAACTGGAAGGGGGCGCAAAAACGCTGAACTGGCATTCGAGGTGACCTTAACAGATAGGAGAACTGGGCCGAAGCTAAAAATGTGCATTTCAGTAGGGATAAATGTCAGGTTTTACACCAAGGCAGGAAGAACCAGATGCACAAATATAGGATAGGGGGAACCGGGAACTGGATCTGGGGGTCTTGGTGGACCACAAGCCAAACATGAATCAGTGTGATGCAGCAGAAAAAAATAAATAAAAACTAAGTTCTAGGCTGCATCCACAGAAGTCTAGTGTCCAGATCATAGGAATTAATTTTTGTTGTTGTTTAGTCGTTTAGTGGTGTCCGACTCTTCATGACCCCCTGGACCAGAGCACGCCAGGCCCTCCTGTCTTCCACTGCCTCCCGCAGTTTGGTCAAACTCATGCTGGTAGCTTCCAGAACGCTGTCCCACCATCTCGTCCTCTGTCGTCCCCTTCTCCTTGTGCCCTCCATCTTTCCCAACATCAGGGTCTTTTCCAGGGAGTCTTCTCTTCTCCTGAGGTGGCCAAAGTCTTGGAGCCTCAGCTTCAGGATCTGTCCTTCCAGTGAGCACTCAGGGCTGATTTCCTTAAGAATGGATAGGTTTGATTTTCTTGCAGTCCATGGGACTCTCCAGAGTCTCCTCCAGCACCAGAATTCAAAAGCATCCATTCTTCGGTGATCAGCCTTCTTGATGGTCCAGCTCTCCCTTCCATACATCACTACTGGGAAAACCAGAGCTTGAACTATATAGACCTTTGTTGGCAAGGTGATGTCTCTGCTTTTTAAGCAGAATTACTAGTCCTGCTCTATTCTGCCTTGGTCAGACCACACCTGGAATCCTGTGTCCAGTTCTGGGCAGCACAATTTAAGATGGATGTGGACAAGCTGGAAGGTGGACAGAGGAGGGAGACTGAGATGATCAAAGGTCTGGAAACCGAGCCTGATGAGGAACGGTCGAAGGAGCTGGGGATGTTTAGCCTGGAAAAGAGGAGACAGCAGAGCCATCTTCCAAGATGGGCTGTCACGTGGGAGAGGGAGCAAGCTTGTTCCTCCGGCTCCTGAGGGTAGGATTCGAACTCGCGGCTTCGAGCGACGAGAAGGGAGATTCCGACTCAACATCTGGGAAAGCTTTCTGGGCAGTCAGAGCTGTTCTAACACCCCAGAAGGTAGCAGACTCTCCTTCATTGAAGGATTTTAAGCAGATGCTTTAGCTGAGATTCCTGCATTGTAGGGGGTTGGAATAGATGACCGCTGGGGTTCCCTTTCACAGTTCCATGATTCTATCATTTGACCTGCTCCTTTAACCGGTCCTCTGTGTCGGAATGTAGGATCTGTAAGCTCCTTGCGGGCAGAGACCCATGTCCATTGACCCGGCTGTATAGTGATTTACAGAAGCTCTCAAATCCTGCTTTTTATTAGTGGATTTTGTAAATTTCACGTTTTCGGCCGACGCAGATTAAACTCTTCTAGAACGGAGCGTCAAAAAAGGGGGGGGTCACCAGGGGGTGGGAGGGAGTAAATGGCGCATTTTTCAGAGCAAAAGTTATTGTCGGAGGCGACAGGAATGCACAGCTCGCCCCTCCGAAAAAAAATACTATCCCAAGTCGCATTAACATCTTTTTTTCCGCCACCGCGATTCCGCAAAGTAATCACATTGGAGAGAGCAGGGATTGGGGGAAAAAGGAGGAGCGGGGTATTTTTATTTTTTATTTTTTGATTAGGAAACAAAATCTAAATGAGGGTTATGAATATTCATTAGGTGTGGAGATTAATATGCATAATTATGCAAATTAGACAGCAATTAAACACCGATTCTCCAGGGAAATGATTAACACAAAAGGCTGCGGAATGGAAGCCTTGCAATTTTGAAAGAAGTTTCTGGTTAAATGAACAGTGAGGGGAGATGGGGAAGGCTGCGATTCACATAATAATAAGATGGAAAGGGGGGGTGCGGGAAACGATTCACACAATGGGGTGTTTTTGTGTGTGCGCGCGGCGTTGCACTTTTGCACACCCAGCCTTGCACACTCGCATCGGGGCGTGCATTTCGGACCGAGGTTCCTTGGTTCTCAGACTTAATCCGTTCCGGAAATCCCGTTCCAAAACCAAAGCGTTCCAAAACCAAGGCAGCGCTTTCCCATAGAAAGTCATGCAAAATGGATCAGTTTTTTAAAACAAGCCCTAAAACAGCAATTGAACATGAAATTTACTATCCAACGACACCATTGATCCATAAAATGAAAGCAAAAATCAATGCGCTGTACTATATAATAAGGCAATATTGGAGATGATAAAAATTAAAATCGCTTTTTTTTCTTCACCTGCACTGATGACGGTCATTGCTTGGTTGGGTTTTTTTAATCCGAAATGGATAACATAATCAATCAATCAATCAATCGGTAGCTGAACTGGGTTCCGCACAGTCACAAAAACAAACGAACCGAAAAAGCCTCAAAAATAAAACCACAAAATAAATAGCAATAACAAAAGCGCCAAATTTAATCCATTCCAGAAGTCCGTTTGACTTCCGAAATGTTCGGAAACCGAGGCGCGGCTTCTGATTGGTGCAGGCGCCCCGGAAACAATAGCTGACAGCCGCATCGGACATCCAGCTTCCGAAAAACGTTCGAAAACCAAAGCAATTATTACTGGGTTTTCAGCATTTGAGAACCAAGGCGTTTGAGAACCAAGATACCACTGTAACACCATAAAACGGGCCCATTTGTAGGAAACTGCCCTGTTAGACCCTTGTGTCCCTCCAGGGCAGTGTTGCCTACACAGGCTGGCAGCATCTCTCCCGCCTTTCAGGCCGCGGACATTCTCCCCCCGATCTGGATGCGCCGGGATTCGAACCCGGCGCACGTGCTCTGCCCATTCAGCCCCCTCGCCTCTGCCCGTTGGGTTGCGCTCCCCAGCTGGGCAAGTTGAGGAGGGCTGTTGCTTTGACTCCCTGCAAGCAGAAAGCTAGCAGCCCAGGGCGTGGGCCAATAGGGTCTGTTTCTGGGGGAATACGAAACCACTGGAACCATAACAATTTGGGGAAAATAATTCAGTTTAACCAAATTAAGTGTGGGGCAACTCCGCCCCCCTCCAATATTTAGTTTCGGGTGTTGTTTTTTCAGAAGGCTACTGAAAATAATATGGATTTAACTAAAGTTGGGAAGTTCGCCGTTCTCCCCACCCCGCCTCTCCCCTCTTTTCTGTCCTTTGAACGCAAAATAGAACCTTTTCCCCATCCTGACACCCTAACTTTCTGCATGCAATTCCATCCCATGATGGAATTTAAAAATCTATCATCCAGTTCTGCTCTGAAGCTGAGTATCCCTGCATGGGAGCTTTGCAAAACAGGAAAAAGTCTCTTTATTCTCTCTTAAACATCCAAATATTGCTCTGTTTGTGGAAGGAAAGCGGTTTTAGCTTCAGGAGAACACTGTCTTTGTACGATGGGACTGCTTATCAAAGCTGATTCCTTTAAATAATAATAATAATAATTTCCTGGGCTGGTTTAATTTTTATTTCCCCCCCTTCTCCATCAGGTTTGGACGAGCGGCCGGCCTCTGGGTCCTGGACAGCAGGAGATCAGAATAACTCCACATTTGACCAAGTCAGGGTAAGCATAATTAGAAAAAACACTTTGAAATAGAGCAAAAAAATTATAATCTCTTGCCTTTTGAGAATCATTTTTTGGGGGGTTGCAAATAGGGGTGCATGCAATTGAATGAATGAATCTTTATTTGCGTCAGCCATAGTAGTAAAACAACAATACAATATAAGAAGAATAGAAAGAACAGGTCAAATCACTAGTCAGTAACACTTGATATAAATCAATTTTTTTTTACAGAAAGACTCAGCCTTGCTGGTCTACTCTTAATACTGACAACCGGATGAAGGTTTCATTTTTGGAATAATAAATTTCCAGAGTAGTCTTTACAGTTATATCAAAAATTTACTGATTTGGTGATACGATTAGCAATACAGAAAGCGGATAATTATGAAATTATGGCGAGGTTTAATGAGTTAACTGTGTGTATTCAGACGACTTTTTCTGCTGTACTTTATTGGAAGGAGAAAAATCATCGTTTCGTGAATAACAATTTGGACAATTTATTTAACTAAAATGATAACTTTGTAGCATATGTTTGTTAACTGATGTGGTTAAACGATTATACCTTAGAATGAAAACAACAACAACAATAATAATAAACTTAGAGTTTTAGCACGCATGAAAAGCTTAAAACAAACCCTTATTTCCTGGTGGACTATAATGCAACTTAAATAGAAAATCTTTCGAAAAATCCCCCCCCCCAAAAAAAAGCATTTTATTTTAAAAATCTTATTTAAAATTTTAAAAAATCTGATTTATTTATTTTTTCATCATTGATTTTTATCCACCCTGTTACATTTGTTTTTTAAGGACCGGCTCCTACAATATTTTCTTTCTCCTTTTCTTCCAGCAGGGCTACGGCGAGGGCTCCCACTACGGCGAGCACAGAGAACTCCCATCCCATAATAGCCTATCTTCGTCATCATTCCTGGGGTCTGGGATCGTAGGTGAGAGCCGCTGCGTTGGCGGAGAAAACCTTCCTGTTCCAAAATTTCTCGCTGGAGGTGCATCGCGATGCGGGGTGGGCTAGATGTCCGCTGGGGTGTCCCAAACTTTATTTTTCGCAGCAGTAGCTGCTGCCAGCCTGTGCGGACACCACTAAAGTCAATGGGGCATTTGGTACAGCGAACATCACAGGCCAGAGCTAGCTTTCTGTGTTCTAGGTTGCAGAGGGCGGTCGCTTCAGACGTGCTGGGTCGGCTCTGCGTTTTGCTTTGTGTACAGGACGGAAGAACAAGGCCGCCTCTGAGCATGCGCTGAGTGCCAGAACGAGCTTTTTCGGTACCGGGGCGGCTGCTTTCGCACACAGAGCCGGGAGGGATGTGGCCGGACGGCTTGACTTTTGGGATTCGAACCTGCGCCGTAGTCTGCCGCCCTAACCTCTCAACCACATGCGTGGGGTCCACAAAGATAGGGAATAAAATAATAATAATAATAATAATAATAATAATAATAATAATAATATTTTATTCATATCATGCCCTCCCGAGCCGAAGCCAGGCTCAGAGCGGCTAAGAACGAAATACATTCTAAAATCAATTCAATAATAATAAAATTTTATTTTATTTTATTATTTTAATAGGGCAGTTCACAAAAAACTTTATTATTGAAAACACCTGCTCCAAAGGTCTTCTCTTACTACACTAGGGATTATATAGCTATATCTGAAATTTTCATGCATATCAGTTAATATCTTGACCCCCCTCCGCAAAAATAGCTGTTTACTTTGCCGTTTTCCTATGTCGTGAAGGCCAAAATTTCAGTTCAGTGGGGGGGGGGTCAAGATATTAACCGATATCCATGGAATTTCAGATATAGCTATATAATCCCTAGTGCAGTAAAATAAGACCTTTGGAGCAGGCGTTTAATATAAAAAAACCCCACAATTTTTTATGAACCGCCCTAATGGGGAACCCCAAAGTGAATTTTTTGGGGGAGTCACCTTTGCCCATGTCTGACCGGCAGCAGCAGTTTGCATCCTGCCCTTCCCCTCTTCCGAAACGCCCCCCTTGAGTCTGAGACTCTGCTAATCCCCGCAAATCCGGGTGTTTTTTGGGGGGGGAGAGAAAGAGGGAAGGCCGAGGGGGGGTGTCTGTTAATTCACCCGTGCCGATAAATAAATAGATGCCAATCAAATCTCCATTCATCCCTTTTGCAAAATTGCATACCTGCAAACGAATCGGTGGGTTTGGGGTTTTATTTTATTGGGGGGGGGGGGTTGCGAATAGCGGTTAACTAGTCTGGGAGCCGATAAGCCCTGGGCGGATCGTTATTTCTAGCAATTAACTCCTTTTCCGAAAAGACCCGGCCTGCTAATCTATTTGGCGTTGTGAGCCGCTACCGTATTGGACACTGTTTTTTAATCGGTTCAGGCTGACCAAGACACACACACACACACACACCCGGCCTCCCCCCACCACGCCAATCGCTGCCTTTAATCTCTTCTACCTTATCTCGCCTCCTTCCTCTCTTGCCACTTCCCCCCCCCCCCAAAAAAATTGCATTTTTAATACAATTATTTCAGGGGTGGCCAATACCCAAGAGACCGCGATCTACTCACAGAGTTCAAAACTGGCAGTGATCTAACCCCTTTTGGGGGGGGGGTCGGGGGTCACAGTTGCTGAGCTTTTTTTAGCAAGGAGATCCCTGTTTTTAGAGGTTAAAGTTGTTGCACTTGAGGAGCCAGTGATCTGCCACAGACGTCCCGTGATCTACCAGTAGATCAAGGTCTATCTGTTGGACGCGCCGGAATTATTGGATCCAGACATTTTCCGTTCTGGTTCTTGGAACCTCGGGCAAACGTGTCGGCTGTGGGTTTTGCGCCTACTTTTCTTAACCGCGGTTTAGCGTTAACCCTGGTTTGGTTTGGTTTTAAAAAAATAGATATTCAGGTGATCCGGACATTTTTCGTTCTGGTCCCTGGGACTCTGAGCAAATGCGTCAGCTCTGGGTTTTGCCCCTGGTTTTCTTAACCACAGTTTGGATTTGGATTTTTGCGCCTGCTTTTCTTAACCATGGTTTAGCTGGGGGAGAGAGAGAGAGAAAGAAAGAGAGAGAGAGAGAGAGAGAGAGAGAGAGAGAGAGAGAGAGAGAGAGATGTCCAGACATTTTTCATTCTGGTCCCTGGGACCCTGAGCAAATGCATCAGCTCTGGGTTTTGCGCCTGCTTTTCTGAACCGCGGTTTAGCTTTGGATTTTTGCGCCTGCTTTTTTTAACCATGGTTTAGCTTAGAGAAAGAGAGAGAGAGACGTTCAGACATTTTTCATTCTGGTCCCTGGGACCCTGAGAAAATGCATCAGCGCATTTCTGAACCGCGGTTTAGGTTTGGATTTTTGTGCCACTTTTCTTAACCATGGTTTAGCTGGTAGGTAGAGAGAGAGAGAGAGATGTCCAGACATTTTTCATTCTGGTCCCTGGGACCCTGAGAAAATGCGTCAGCCCTGGGCTTTCCACCTCCTTTTCTTCACCACGGTTTAGCGTTAACCCTGGTTGTTGTTGTAATGTAATAGATGTTCAGACACTTTTCATTCTGGTCCCTGGGACCCTGGGCAAATGCGCCAGCTCTGAGTTTTGCACCTGCTTTTCTTAACCATGGTTTAGCCTTAACCCTGGTGTATGTGTATGTGTGTGAGAAAATAAATAAGGGAAAAACTCACGGCTCTCTCACCAGGCAGAGGCGATTTAGGCCCAAGATCTGGCGACGAAACCGGCGGCATTCATTTTTTTTTGCACGGAGTGGAGGGAGAAATAAGGGGGGGCCCTGCGAGAGGCCGTCCTCCGCGTGGCAAATTTAGCTCCTAAACCGCTTTGACAGAGGCAGGGGGGAATTAGGTCAGTTAAAAGATTTTGCCCTGCAACCCCGCGACCTCTTGCTGACTTAACGCTAAGCTTCTCCAGAGAGTCGGGGAATGTGGGCGTCGGGGAAAAGCATAGGGTGGCCGTATTTCGACATTTGTTTGTGTGGGGTTTTTTTGCAAAATCTCCAAAAGAAAAATGGAAGTTTTTTACATACACACACACCTTTTTTTAAGGGACATTGCCAAAAAATAAAAGTCAGTGATTCCGATAAGGGAATGCCCTATTACCGGGTTTCCCCCCGGGACATTTTAGCCGCTTTTTGGAAGAATTCCGCCCGGACGCCGTTTTCAGCGGACGGATCCTGGCTACGTCTGGGGAATTACAGCCGTACGGCAGCCCTAAGCAATATTACATTTTTGCCCGTTTACTTGTTTGTTAGCCACCAGGATAATTCCCAGCTCTGTCTCTCCTTCAAATTGGAACGAGGGAAGGCAGTTTGAGGGCACATGGCAGCGAATCTTGCAATGCGCTTTCCTTAGAAGGTGACCCGGAAACTGCAACTAATCCAGAATGTGGCAGCCAAACTGGGGACTGGGAATGGAGACCACGTAACACCAGTCCTGAAAGACCTGCATTGGCTCCCAGTACGTTTCCAGGCACAATTCAAAGTGTTGGTGCTGACCTTGAAAGCCCTAAATGGCCCAGTAGACCTGAAGGAGAGTCTCCACCTCCATCGTCCAGCCGGACACCTGGGTCCCTCTCCCGAGGGCCTTCTGGCGGTTCCCTCCCTGTGAGAAGTGAGGTTACAGGGAACCAGGCAGAGGGCCTTCTCGGTGGTGGCACCCTCCCTTCAGACAGGAATGATTTTGATGCACAACTCTCTCTATCCTATATTATTATCATTGTGGTTATCTCCCGCTTGGACTACTGCTAAGTGAGGCTACCTTTGAAGGTGACCCGGAAACTACAATTAATCCAGAATGCGGCAGCTAGACTGGTGACTGGAAGCGGCCACCAAGACCACATAACACCAGTCTTGAAAGACCTACATTGGCTCCCAGGACATTTCCAAGCACAATTCAAAGTGTTGGTGCTGACCTTGAAAGCCGTAAACAACGTCATCCCTTCATCTCCATCCCGGACACCGGGGTCCCTCTCCCCAGGGTCTCCCCTCCCTGCGAGAAGCGAGGTTGCAGGGAACCAGGCAGAGGGCCTTCTCGGTGGTGGCGCCCGCCCTGTGGAACGCCCTCCCACCAGATGCCAAGAACCATGCAACTTTTAGGAGACGCCTGAAGGCATTTTTGGAAGGGGGAAAAATAACACCCTTCTTGCCATACGTTTGGACAAAAGGCAGTCCTGTTTCGTAAGGCTGTCCTCTTCGTCTGACATAGCTCAAGAAATAAAGGCCTGGGGTGTACCGGGAGGGGGAAATGGTGCGGTTGTCCCCCCAATTTTCCCGTTTCCTCCAGTTTGTCAAAAACAAATAACGGGGGGGGGGGGGGGAGAGAGACAAGAAAAAATAGACGGGGACATAGAGGGCCTTCTCGGTAGTGGCGCCCGCCCTGTGGAACTTCCTCCCACCAGATGTCAAGAACTATGCAACTTTTAAGAGACATCTGAAGGTAGCCTTGTATAGGGAAGGGTTTTTTTGTGTTTTTTGAAGATTTAATGTTTTATTATGTTTTTATATTTCTTATTATCATTATCAACTACATCCTGTCCTATTTCCACATTAATCTGTGTTTCCTTTTTTCCTTTCCGAAAACCCATACGGAAATGTGTATTTTTAAGTCCCAATTTCATCGCAAAATGTGTTTTTCAACACCTCCTTTTGTCTCGCCCGGACGCCTCTCCAAAAATTCGGCAGAATGCATTTCTCAAAATGCAGAGGAGTGCGGATTCCGGAAGGGCAAGATTTCGCCCTGATCTGTGCATTCGTTTTGGAGGTTTTAACGTTTTGGGTAAAGGGTGGTATAATAATAATAATAATTATTATTATTATTATTTTAAGCTTTGCTTGAAAACGTGAGCTCAAATGCTCCCAGGCCTGTTCTCCCTCAATTCTTTGCTCTGTCCTCAAAAACAAAAGTTGGAATGGGAACTCCAGAGGTCATGCAATCCAACCCCCCGGTTTTGGGTGCTCACAGACTCTTTTTTTTCTCTTCCCTTTTCTTCTTTTCTCTAGGGAAAGGCACAGAAAGAGGCGCCTACCCATTCGGAAGAGACATGCCAGCTCTGAACCAGGTGAGCAAAATTCCTTAACTTATCCATTATCTCCTTTTGCCATTCGGGGCTTTGCCAGTACGGATCTTGGCAGGCGTTTGGTCTCCCAGAGCCCACCAGCGAATGGCAGAAAGGCTCGGATATTTGCGGGTATTTGCAGGTAGACTGCTGCAGAATGTGGAGATTTCGTTCGGCTACGAGACCCCAGCGGTTTGCGGAGAAAACTCCCAACTCCGAGAGGCCTTTGCACCTTCATTTTTTGCACCCGAGAAATCAGATTTCCTTGCTCCTTTTTAGATGCTTTCGTCGAGAAAGCAGCGGGTTGGGCTGGATGACCTCTTGAGGGCCCTTCCCCGACTCTGCAATCCTGTACTCCCTCTCCCTCCAACCAAGACGCTGTTTTAAAACCCACACTGGTTTTCCCCAACGCTGCGTTTCTGAAACAGCTGCGTGGGGACTGGCTCCTCGGTGCAATTTAATTTTTTAAAGCAGAGGAGCATAAATGCTAGCCGACGATGGGTTTTAATGTTCTGCGTTTCTATGTGGGGTTTGGGGGGGAATTGTTTGCAGGGAGGAAGCGTGGGGGGGGGCAAAGATGGGGGGCAGGATCCAAACGCAGCAGCAGCAAAGCTGCCCCTATAGCTCTGCACTGAGAGCAACTTTCCGCTTCTCCCCAAAGGCGCTAGTCTTCATGGTTTCAGGGGGAAGCTGAAACACGGCTTTCTCTGAAGCCGAGCCGTGGGTCGCACAACGGCATATGCTGCCTGGCTGCTTCTCTCGCACCCACAACCAGGCCACAACTGTGCCCCCGAAGGACCAGGTGCGCAGCCTGCGGGTCATTTTGGACTCACAGCTGTCCATGGAGGCGCAGGTCAGTTCTGTGTCCAGGGCAGCTCCATCTGGTACGCAGGATGAGACCCTCCCTGCCTGCAGACTGTCTCGCCAGAGTGGTGCATGCTCTGGTTATCTCCTGCTTGGACTACTGCCATGCGCTCTACGTGGGGCTGCCTTTGAAGATGACTTGGAAACTGTAATTAATCCAGAATGCGGCAGCCAGACTGGGGACTGGGAGTGGAGACCACATAACACCAGTCTTGAAAGACCTACATTGGTTCCCAGTACGTTTCTGAGCACAATTCAAAGTGTTGGTGTTGACCTTGAAAGCCCTAAATGGCCCAGTATCCCTGAAGGAGCGTCTCCACCCCGGACACCGGGGTCCCTCTCCCGAGGGCCTTCTGGCGGTTCCCTCCCTGCGAGAAGCCAAGTTACAGGGAACCAGGCAGAGGGCCTTCTCGGTGGTGGCACCCGCCCTGTGGAACGCCCTCCCGTCAGATGTCAAGCTTTTAACGTTTAACAGGTTATTGTATTTTAGTGTTTTGTTGGAAGCCGCCCAGAGTGGCTGGGGAAACCCAGCCAGATGGGCGGTGTATAAATAATATATTATTATTATTATTATTATTATTATTATTATTATTATTATTCTCTCTTTTTCACGGACGCTGTTGTCTTCCTCTCTCTCTCGTCCCCGCAGCCCGGCTTCCTGCCCAGCGAAATGGGGATTTCGAGCCCCAGCGCATTGTCGCCGACGGGGGTGAAGGGCGGCTCGCAATATTACCCGTACGCCAACAACCCTCGCCGGAGAGGGGCAGACAGCAGCATAGGTATGTGCACAGGCTGGCAGCATCCCTCCTTTCCCACCCTGCTTGGAGAGGCAGGGAATCAGACCTGTTCATTGGCCCATCTAGCTGAATATTCCCTGCACGGACTGGCAGCATCCCTCCTTTCCCACCCTGCTTGGAGAGGCCGGGAATCAGACCTGTTCATTGGCCCATCTAGCTGAATATTGCCTACACGGACCGGCAGAAGCTCTCCTTTCCCCACCCCCAGCTCTTCGTTTATCCCCTCCCTCCCCATTTATTACGGGGCAGAACAGAGAGAGAGGTGCGTACAGGAAACGCTCTGCTCCGCTTCCAGACATCTGGCATTCATTGCGGGAAAGGAATCTCTGGAATGGAGGCTTGCTGGAGAACTCAGCCATGTGCAAAAAAAAAAAAAAAAAAAAAAGCAAGCTTCATTCCCCCCCCCCCCTTTTTAAACCTTGCCTAAGTTATTCTACTTTATTTCGGGGCGGCAGTAGCCAAGGAAGCAGACAATACCCCACCCCCAAATAAATGAAGCCTTCAATAGCCACCCTTTTCAGCGAGTTTTCTCTGCACAACGAGGTCTAGAAACCTGTCGTCCCGGAAATAAAAACACAACCGAGATTCTCCAGAAGTTGGCAAGCACAGGCATCTTGCACCGAGTCGAAACATCGCTTCATCCAGCTCTGGCTGGCAGCAGCCTTTGCTATTTTCTGCCTGTCCTTCCCTCCCCAGCAAAGACGCATTTTCTTGCAAAATGCCCAAAACCTAGCCTTTTCTGCTTATTCTCCACTCCCCAGCGAAGACGCATTTTCTTGCAAAATGCCCCAAAACATATCCTTTTTCTGCCTGTTCCCCCCTCCCCAGCGAAGACGCATTTTCTTGCAAAATGCCCAAAACCTAGCCTTTTCTGCCTATTCTCCCCTCCCCAGCGAAGACGCATTTTCTTGCAAAATGCCCCAAAACCTATGCTTTTTCTGCCTGTTCTCCCCTCCCCAGCGAAGATGCATTTTCTTGCAAAATGCCCCAAACCTAGCTTTTTCTGCCTGTTCTCCCCTCCCCAGCGAAGACGCATTTTCTTCCAAAATGCCCTATTATCCTTTCTTCCTGCCTGTTCCCCCAGCCCTCCAGCAAAGAGGCATTTTCTTGCAAAACCATTTTTTTGTGTGCAAAAAAATAAAATAATAAAATCCCATGAACATTCCCTGTCTGGAAAGGGGCGTGGAGCCGCTCTGCCTGCGCAACACCACACGCCCCCCCCCCCCAACGGTCTCCCTCCTGCACAATTTCCTGCCCCTTTCCCTCCCCCCCGTTTTTCGCTTTCATCCCCCCGCCTTGGAACTAATGAAATCCACCTGTTCTGGCGGAGAGCAGGTTCACTCTGTTAAATGCCTCTCCCCCCCCCAGCCTGCTCTGGCCTGCGGGGTCTTAGCGCCGAGGTTTTGGGGACCCGTTTTGTGCCGCAAAAAAAAAAGGATATTTAAGACTTTCCCAGATTCTGGAGCCCCTATCCGGCCGCCGAGACCATATAACACCGGTCTTGAAAGCCCTACATTAGCTCCCAGGACGTTTCCGAGCACAATTCAAAGTGTTGGTGCTGACCTTGAAAGCCCTAAACGGCCCAGTATCCCTGAAGGAGTGTCTCCACCCCCATCGTTCTGCCCGGACACCTGGGTCCATCTCCCGAGGGCCTTCTGGCGGTTCCCTCACTGCGAGAAGCCAAATTACAGGGAACCGGGCACAGGGCCTTCTCGGTGGTGGCGCCCTCCCTGTGGAAAGCCCTCCCACCAGATGTCAAAGAGAACAACAACTACCAGACTTTTAGAAGACATCTGAAGGCAGCCCTGTTCAGGGAAGCTTTTAATGTTTAATAGACTATTGTATTTTAATAGTCTGTTGGAAGCCGCCCAGAGTGGCTGGGGAAACCCAGCCAGATGGGCGGGCTATAAATTATTCTTATTATTATCATTTATTACTATCCACCCAAGAAGCTGTCGTGTCTCTGTGCGACTCCCTGTTCCAAATTCCTGGGGCTGAGTGGGGGTTTCATATTTTGGCATTCGAGGTTTGGCAGAAGGGATAACCGTTGGAAATTCAAGCTGCGGGGATACAGTGGTACCTTGGTCCTCAAACTTAATCCGTTCCGGAAGTCCGTCCCAAAACCAAAGCGTTCCAAAACCAAGGCGCGCTGCTTTCCCATAGAAAGTCATGCAAAATGGATTAACCCGCCCCAGACTTTTAAAAACAACCCCTAAAACAGCCATTGAACATGAATTTTGCTATCTAACGAGACCATTGGTCCATAAAATGAAAGCAAGAATCAATGTACTGTCTTATAAAATAAATAAGGCAGTATTGTAGATGATAAAGATAAAAAAAAATTTTTTCTTGCCTGCACTGATGATGGTCATGGTTTGGATGGGGGGACTTTTATCCATTTCTGTAGTCACACAATCAATCAATCAATCAATCAATCAGTAGCTGAACTGGGTTCTGCACAGTCACAAAAAGAAATGAATCGAAAAAGCCTCAAAAACAAAATCGCAAAATAAAGAGCGAAAACAAAAGCGCCAGACTTAATCCGTTCTGGAAGTCCGTTTGACTTCTGAAATGTTCGGAAACCGAGGCGCAGCTTCTGATTGGCGCAGGCGCCCCGGAAACAACAGCCAACAGCCGCGTTGGACGTCCGGCTTCCGAAAAATGTTCAAAAACCAAAGCACTTACTTTCAGGTTTTCGGTGTTTGGGAACCAAGGAACCACTGTATACAGGTAGCAGTATGCAGTTTTGGGGGGTTTCCCATTGGGACATCTAATTGCGCCCCCTCCCCGTGAGAACAAGATGTTTGGGGGGAGTCTCTTTAATGCAGCTTTCGGGTCTTGAGTTCGAGAATGAAACCCTCAAGATTACAGCACCGAAACCAGGAATACTAAAAATACCCCCTGCCCGTCCCGAAATAGCGAGCTGTGTGGTCATAACCGGAAGAGCGAAACGTCCCGGGGGACCTTTTTCGAAACGGATCATGGCCTCTGGGCTCGCGCCCGTAATATATCCATCGGACTTTGTGCATGGCTCGGAGACTTATTCTTTTTCACTGAATTTATATGCCGCCCGCAGGTCTCAAAGGCGGTTCGCAGAAGGAAATCAGAATATAAAACCGCAAAATGCACCATCAGAATAAAAAAAACAACCCCAATATTCTGACCCCCACAGAAGTCGGCGAGGTTATTTAGAGCAGCAACGTTCAGCCCCTTTAAACCCCAAAATGCATTTTGTAATCTTTCGAGATCTGCTTGTGAATCGCCCCGAGATCTGTGGGTTTGGGGCGCTCTGTGAATTCAACAAATAAATAAAATACCGTACTTTTCAGTGTTTTTTTTACTCTAAAATAATGTTCAAAATATGGGTTCGTCTTATACACGGATAGTATTTCCCCCCATTTTCTTAAACCGGAGTCCCCCCAAAATAGGGGGTGTCTTATACATGGGGGCATCTTATATACGGAAAAATACGGAAATAAGAATGAATAAATCTGGGGTGCAAGAGGTTGGGGGGGGCTTCGGTTGGCAGAAGGCACCCCTGGCACTACGAAATCTAATCTGCCATGTTAGCAATGGCTCTGTAATTATTTTTGCTAATGCTTTTTAAAAAAAATTCTCTCCCCCCCCCCTTTCCCTCCCTCTTCCTCCTCGCACCCCAAATCCAGACGGACAGCCGAAAAAGGTCCGGAAAGTCCCTCCAGGACTTCCCTCTTCGGTAAGCCATTTTTCCGTTTTACTCTCTGGCAACTGGGGTGTGTTTTTCCCCCTGTGTCGTCAAAGGGAGGGGGGCACGAACAGCCTGGGCCTCCCATTGGCCGGGCTTCTGTGATGTCACTGAATGCCCGGCGGGTTGCAAACATTGGGAATGCGGCGAGTTCGAGAGGGTAGCCCTTGTGGTGGGCAGGGCTGGCCGGAGACATTAGGGTACCTGGCGGGGAAAGGTGGAGCGGGAATTAAAGCTCTATATCGGGACCAAGGTGGGAAGTGGGGATCCCTTTCTGGATCAAGGGATCCCAGACCCTGAGATCTCTTTTAGATGCCTTTCTCTGTGTGCCTCCCCCAGGAGAGGTCCGGATGGGGACAACTCGAGAGCAGGGCCTTTTTGTGGTGGCTCCCTTTTGCGAAATGCTATCCCCAGGGAGATTCGCCTGGCCCCTCCATTTAGGTGCCAGGCAAAGACATTCCTCTTCTACCAGGTCCCCTTTGAAATGTGTTTTATTTTTATTTGGGGTTTTTCGTTTTTATTTCGGCGGCGTATTTTCTGTTTTTAACGTTGCGGTTTTATCTCGCAAACCGCCCTGAGAGCGATAGGGCGGTATACATTATTAATATTATTATTATTATTATGCCTCTTTGCTTGAGTTTTCTGTTTTATTTTCCGGATACGGAGAAGGGGGTATATGTCCAGAATTTTGCAATTTTTTTTGGGGGGGCGCTTAATGAAACCCTCAAGCCCCGCAACCGCCCCCCCCATCTTATCGCCCTCCCCAAAAAAAGACATTAGAAGGCAATGGCAGCAGAAAATTCTTCTTTCCTCTGATTCGAGAACTGCATAGTTATTTTATTTTCCCTGGGAAGAGGGGAAGGAATCATAATTGCTTCAGTTTGCAGAATTTTTGGGGGAGACACACATTGCCAATTGGGGTACCCCAAAAAAAGACCGCAGAAGGCAAGCCTGCAAAGAATTCTCCTTTCTCCAATTCGAAAACTGCATAGTTATTTATTTTTTCCCAGGAAGGGGGGCAGGAATCACCCATGCTTCAGTTTGCAGAATTTTGGGGGGGGGACACATTGCCCATTTGGGTACCCCAAAAAAGACAGCCGAAGGCAAGTCTGCAGAGAATTCTCCTTTCCTCCAATTTGAGAACTGCATAGTTATTTTATTCCCCCCCCCCGAAAGTGGGGCAGGAATCATCCTTGCTTCAGTTTGAAGATTTTTTGGGGGGGGACAGAGTGCCAATTGGGGTACCCCAAAAAAGACTGCAGAAGGCAAGTCTGCAAAGAATTCTCCTTTCTCCGATTCGAAAACTGCATAGTTATTTTATTTTCCCTGGGAAGAAATCATCCTTGCTTCAGTTCACAGAATTTTTTTGGGGGGACACACATTGTCAATTGGGGCACCCCCCAAAAAAACACAGCAGAAGGCAAGTCTGCAGAGAATTCTCCTTTCTCCGATTCGAGAACTGCATAGTTATTTTATTCTCCCCGCGAAGGAATCATCCCTCCTTAAGTTTGCAGAAATTTTTTTGTGGGGGGGGGGGATGACAACGCATTGCCATTGCGTGCTCAAACACACCATCCTGTTTGCAGATTCCCCTTATATTTGGGTTTTCTCCCTTTGCACCTCCCTGTTTTTGAAGCTGCTCTTTTTTCTCTCTCCCGCTGCCTCCACCCTCTTATTTTATTTTATTTTATTTTGGGGGGCCTCCCCCCTCCTCCTCCTCACCCCCCCCCCATCCCCGCACAGCTGCCTGCAAATCTGGCAGCCTTCCAAGCCCTGGCAGATGGCACGGAGCTATTATTCCTGCTCCGCTCCCCGGCTCCTGCTATGTAATCAAATTACAGGAAAAGGCAATTTGCCGGGTTTCTTATTCTTTGCAGACGGCTATGGTTCCCCCCCCCTCCGAACTCCCCTCTCTTTTTCTCCCTCTTCCCCCCACCCCAAAAAAACCCTGCACCTCTCGCTCCAGTACACAGAACACGCTGCAGGGGGGAAAATGTGGGGAGGGGGGAGATCTTATTTTTATTTTCTTCCCTGCAAAGACGTCCCCCTCCAGTTGGGTGGTTTAAAAAAAATAAAACGCAAGATTATAATTTTTTTAAAGGCTGTTTAGCATGGGTGCAAGATCCTTTTTAAAAAAACCGTGATCGGAACTTGGAGGGGGGGTGTACGGTTTTGGAATCGTTTATTATTTGTTCCTGGGTCCCTGCAAATCCGTCCCCTCCTCGAGTTGGGTGGTTTTTTTTTTAAAAAAAGAAGCAATTTAGGCTGTTTATCATGGGTGCAAGATTCTCGCCATCGAAACTTGGAGGGGGGGCGTGTACGATTTTCGAATCATTAATTATTATTATTTTTTCCTGGTTACCTGCAAATTCGTCCCCACCTCAAGTTGGGTGATTTTTTTTTTTTAAAAAAGGCAATTTATTTAAGGCTGTTTAGCATGGGTGCAAGATTCTCGCTATCGAAACTTAGAGGGGGGGCGTGTACGATTTTGGAATCGTTTATATTTTTATTATTATTTTCTGGTTCCCTGCAAATCCGTCCATACCTCGAATTGGATGGTTTTTTTTAAAAAAAAAAAGAAGAAGCAATTTTTAAATTTAAGGCTGTTCAGTATGGGTGCAAGATTCTCACCATCGAAACTTGGAGGGGGGGCATGTACGATTTTGGAATCGTTAATATTATTATTATTCGTTTTTGGGTCCCTGCGAATTCGAGTTGGGTGGGGTTTTTTTAAAAAAAATGCAATTTTTTTTATAAAGGCTGTTTAGCATGGGTGCAAGATTGTCGTCATGAAAACTTGGAGGGGGGGCTGCAAACCGTTCTCCCCACTCCCCCCCCCCCGTGATATATGCAAAGCGAGTGAAAGATCCACGTCATTTTAGGCTGAGAATCTCCCCGGAGGCCTAAATTCTGCTCCTTTTGAAACTCTGACGCCAGTTTCGGTTTTGTGGTTTTTTGGCGTCTCAAAATTGGTCATTTCTGAATGCGCACCTCCCAATTGGTTCCCCCCCCCCCCAAAAAAAACACCCTGGGTGCGATTTAAGAAGGAATGACGAGGGCATAAAGGATCCATATTAGGGCGGTTCATAAAAAACTTTTTTTAAAATGCCTCCTCCAAAGGTCTTCTCTTACTACACTAGGGATTATATAGCTATATATGAAATTTCATGCGTATCGGTTAATATCTTGACCCTGCTCCCCTGAACTGCAGTTTCAGCCTTCACAACATAGGAGAACGACAAAAGTAAACAGCTGTTTTATTTTATTTTTATTATTATTATTATTATATCCGCGAGCCACCAATTATTAATAATTTTTAAATTGTTCTTGATGCCCTGCTCATTGGGCTGGGTTGGCCCTCTAGGGGGAGAAAGGGGGGAGGACACATCTTCTTCTTCATCATCATCATCATCATCATCATCATCATAGAATAAAACTTTGAAAACTCCTTGGCCCGGGAATCCCTGGTTCCTCCGGAGGTGGTCGGAATTCGCACTCGGCACCGACTCCACAGATGCTGCCGGCTGGGGATTGAATGGGAGACGACTTTTTTTCTCTCTTTTCACAGGTATATCCACCCAACTCAGGTGACGACTATAGCAGGGAACCGGCCAGCTATCCCCCATCCAAAGCCCCCAGCACTGTCTACCCTGGAGCCTTTTACATGCCAGGTACAACCCCCCTGCGAGGCGGGCCTCCGGAGCATGGGGATTCAAGGCTGGTCCGAGTCGGGGGGGGGGGAGAGGACCCTGACCCCAGGGGCCAGGAGGGGGAGACGTTTGTGGCCCTCGAGTTGTTACTGGGCGGCAACGGGAAATGGCCCTCAAGACCTACTGGGCTCTGGGAGTCCCGACAGCATCTCTGGGGGGTCACAGATGGTCCCCAGATCTGCCCTAAAGACAATTTTCCTTCCTTCCTTCCTTCCTTCCTTCCTTCCTTCCTTCCTTCTTTCTTTCTTTCTTTCTTTCTTTCTTTCTTTCTTTCTCTCTCTCTTTCTTTCTCTTTCTCTCTCTCCCTCCTTTCTCTGTCTCTTTCTTTCTTTCTTTCTTTCTTTCTCTCTCTCTTTCTGGACTCAGCTACACAGCTGCAAGTAAAACACTTTAAATGTGTTGCAAAGCACAAAATACAAAATACAAAAGCGACATTAGATGATGAAAGCAAACTATGCCAAATTCAATGTACCTCGGGTTACATACGCTTCAGGTTACAGACTCCGCTAACCCAGAAATAGTCCTTCAGGTTAAGAACTTTGCTTCAGGATGAGAACAGAAATCGTGCAGCAGCGGTGCAGCGGCAGCAGGAGGCCCCATTAGCTTAAGTGGTCTTCAGGTTAAGAACAGTTTCAGTTAAGTACGGACCTCCAGAACGAATTAAGTACTTAACCCGAGGTACCACTGTAATTTTCAAAACTTTTTTTTTAAAAAAAGCATTTTCATGGAGAAAAAGAGGAGCAAACATTTAATGAGGATTTCTTCCTCTCTCTCTCTGTGTGTGTCTCTGTCTCTTTCTATCTATCTACCTCTTTCTTTCTGGACTCAGCTACACAGCTGCAAGTAAAACGCTTTATAAACGTATTGCAAAGCGCAATATACAAATGCAACACTAGGGGGCAAGAGTGAGCTATGCCAAATTCAATATATTTTTTCAAAATGAGTGAAATGTATAAATTTGAAAAGCATAAATATTTAATTATTTTTTTTAACGGAGAGGAGAAAAGAAACCCTCTTATTTTGTGCTCGTCTCGCAGATGGACTTCACAACTCGGCAGACTTGTGGAATTCCTCAACCTCCATCAGCCAGTCTAATTACGGGGCCATCCTTGGAGCATCATCCTCTCCTCTGCCGCAATCCGGCAACTTCAGCAGTCTTCATCAGCACGAAAGGATGGTAATGGGACAGATTTTTGAGGCGGTTATAATAATAATAGGGATGCGGGTGGCGCTGTGGGTTAAACCACAGAGCCTAGGACTTGCCGATCAGAAGGTCGGCGGTTCCAATCCCCGCAATGACGGGGTGAGCTCCCGTTGCTCGGTCCCTGCTCCTGCCAACCTAGCAGTTCGAAAGCACGTCAAAGTGCAAGTAGATAAATAGGTACCACTCCAGCGGGAAGGTAAACGGCATTTCCGTGCGCTGCTCTGGTTCGCCAGAAGCGGCTTAGTCCTGCTGGCCACATGACCCGGAAGCTGTACGTCGGCTCCCTCGGCCAGCAAAGCAAGATGAGCGCCGCAACCCCAGAGTCGGCCACGACTGGACCTAATGGTCAGGGGTCCCTTTACCTTTACTACTAATAATAACAATTTATTATTTTTACCCCACCCATCTGGCTGGGTTTCTGGACGGCTCCCAACAGAATATTAAAAACATGATAAAACTTCAAACATTAAAAGCTTCCCTAAACAGGGCTGCCTTCAGATGTCTTCTAAAAGTCAGAGAGTTGCTTATTTCCTTGACATCTGATGGGAGGGCGCCACCACCGAGAAGGCCCTCTGCCTGCTTCCCTGCAACCTCGCTTCTCGCAGGGAGGGAACCGCCAGAAGGCCGTACGTACAAAATTTCCCAGATATAGCCTGACAAAAATGATCGAATGGCAGCTAAAATGTCCGGGAATCTTCTGGGGCAATTTTACTAAGAAAACAAGTCGACCCCTTTGTCCCCTTTCAGAATTACCCCATGCATTCAGGAGAAGTGAACGGCGGACTCCCTTCGGTCTCGGGCTTTTCCTCGGCCTCCAACCAATACGGAGTTTCCAGCCACACACCCCCCATCAGTGGGACGGAGAGTGTCATGGGTTCGTATCCAAACCCTTTCCTTTTTATTTCATTTTTCCTGTTGTTGCTGATAATCAAGGATTGCGTTCCAGAAATTTGCAGGCCAAAGTCGGAGGCGCTTGCGTTTTTCGTGTGGCATCTGTTGGAATCGTCCCTCAAGTCCAGCTGAGGGCAAGACATTCAATCTCGTGAGAGTCAAAGCACGTCTATATTTTAGGATTGCTCAGTTATGCAGAGAGGGTGCCAGAGAGTCGAAAGGGGAAGGTGGAAAATAGCCAAACCATGGGCCAAATTTCCTTATTGTGGCCAAGTTGTTCCGACGCTCGATATCATTTAGGCGCTGACAAATTAGTCTGTTTGCTTTGCTAAAAGCCAAAGTGAGTAGCTGTTGTGGTGATAAACCACAAGAAAGAGTGAAGTTTTTGATAGACCATTTTAGACCAGGCGCTTTTGGGATCTTGCAGTGCTTTTTGGATATTAGACCGGGGGGATTTGAGTTTAGGCGAAGCCAAGAGTTCAGTGTCCTGCGCCTGGGGGTGTCATCCGGCACCATCCAACATAGCTGTCAACGTTTCCCTTTTTTAAAGGGAAATCCCCTTTTTCCAAATAGGATTCCTCGCACGAAAGGGGAAAAGTTGACAGCTATGCCATCCAATCCGAAACCGGACCGGACCCTGCTTAGCATTGCTAATGTGCGCCGGCAAATCTCGCGATCAGAAAACCGAATTTCCTGCTGCGCCGATGTCCACGAGGAATCGAGGGGGGGGGGTTATTTGCAAGGACCGGGGGGGGGGCTGAATTTCAGTGTATATCACTGTAACCGTTTTCCAAAACCAATTTTCTCATAAAATTAACTTAATCACTTAACATCTTTCTTTGTTTCCATTTTGACTTTAAACATATTATTCTCTAACATCGCATATTTAAATCCTAAGCCTATCTGGTATTTGCAAGTTTTTCCAATTTAGCTATCTTAGCATATTTGGATAAATAGTCTTTGACTTTCATCCATTCCTTTTGGTCCTCCTCCTCCTTCTGGTCGCGGACTCTTCCGGTCAGGTCGGCTAGCTCCGAAAAGTCCATCATCCTCATCTGCCATTCCTCCACTGTTGGGACTTCTTGTGTTTTCCAATTCTTGGCTAACAAAATCCTAGCTGCAGTTGTGGCACACACAAAAAAAATCTAACATCTTTTTGGGGGAATTCCAAACCTAGGTTTATTTCCTTTCCATCACCTGTCTCAGGTGCAAAAAACGCCCCCCTCTTCCAGCCTTTTCCTTCTGCTGGCACTCTGCCCCCCCCCCACCCCCACCCCTCCCATTCTCGTCCTTTCCTGCTGGATGTAGGTTAATCTCTTGGGGAGTGTCGGAAAGCCATTAGTGCTACGGAAATAGATGCGTTTGGGTCTAAGCCGCTGTCTAGGGGCCGTCCGACGCTAATTCCTCCCCCCTTGTATGGCGTCCGCAAGCACGCAGCCTCCCTCTGCTTGGGAATTGAAAGCCGGTTTATTTTGTATACCATAGTTTTCGCTCTATAAGATGCACTGGACCATAAGATGCACCTAGTTTTAGAGGAGGAGAACAAGAAAAAAAAATATTCTCTCCCTCTGCTCAGCGCCTCTCCAGCAAAGCGGGAGGAGAAACAGAAGGTTTATTTTATATACCGTATTTTTCGCTCTGTAAGACGCACCCGGCCATAAGACGCACCTAGTTTTAGAGGAGGAGAACAAGAAAAAAAATATTATCTCCCTCTCCAGCAAAGTGGGAGGAGAAACGGAAGGTTTATTTTATATACCGTATTGTCCGCTCTATAAGATGCACCCGACCATAAGACGCACCTCGTTTTAGAGGAGGAGAGCAAGGAAAAAAATATTCTCTCCCTCTCTGCTCAGCGCCTCTCCAGCGAAGCGAAGCCAGGAGAGCAAGAGGGATCGGTGTGCACTGATCCCTCTTGCTCTCCTGGCTTCTGCGAAAGCTGCGTGACCTGTATTCGCTCCATAAGACGCACACACACTTCCCCTTACTTTATAGGAGGGGGAAAGTGCGTCTTATAAAACGAAAAATACGATATATATATATATATATATATATATATATATATATATATAATGATTTGTGCTATCAACACGCCTGTCTTTGCCACGGGGTAACTGGACGGCGTCTTTGCAAGGAGACCGATGCATTTTTTTCATTTTTGCACCCAGGACGGTGGAGGGTGCTTGTCTCTGAGCGTGCAAATTCCACACACAGACCCGAAAATAAAGAAGCAATTGTGGGGTGAAATGCAGACCCGTTGCACGAGATGAGGAGGAGGGGATTACTCGGATGGGGCGGGAAGGGGCGTCGTGGTCGGATCAAGGCTCGGAAAGGCCAGGGGCTCTGTTGTGAGAAAACACACACACACACACACACACACACACACACACACGGGTGAAGGGGCCTGAAACGCAGGACGTGCTAATCTCCCTCACCCTGCAATGAACCTGTTGCAAAACCTCTCTTGCAAAACCCCGGTGGCTATTAATCTCTCTTCTCTTCTCTTCCCTCGGCTTTTATTTTTGCATTTTCGGTTACGAACCTTCGTTTCTCTCCCTATAATATTCCATTAGCTCGACAACCGGTGCAACAACCTAATAACGATGGCGATTATCGATTGCGACCCTGAAACGACTCTAGTTATTTCCTGTCACGAGAAGGTCTATTTTCCCTCGAAGTCCTAAGTTTCCATTTGGTTTTGCCGCAACGTTTATTTCCCTTTTTAGCCTTTGGGCAACGGGTGTTCCTAAATCCAGTTCTCTTAAAAAAATGTTTGGGGGTGCTCTCGTTTTGACTCAAGAAAACCACCATTTTATAGTTCAAATCGGGGGAAATAAATACAGTAAATGGACAAAAGTACAGAGATTCACAAAATACGTATTTTTTGCTCTATAAGACTCACTTTCCCCCCCCAAGAAAGTAAGGGAAAATGTGTGTGCATCTTATGGAGCGAATGCAGGCTGCGCAGCTATCCCAGAAGCCAGAACAGCAAGAGGGATTGCTGCTTTCACTGTATATCAATCCCTCTTGCTGTTCTGGCTTCTGGGATTCAGAATATTTTTTTCTTGTTTTCCTCCTCCAAAAACTAGGCGCGTCTTGTGCTCTGGTGCGTCTTATAGAGTGAAAAATACGGTATATGAATTCAATGAGTAAGAATAAGTTTCCGAGCCACACTCAAAGTCCGACGGATTTATTACGGGCGCAAGCCCAGAGGCCACGATCCGTTTCGGTCCCCTGAGCCTTGCATTCCCCCAGGGAAAAAAAACAAAACACTGAATAAATCGTATCTTTGCATGAGTATTTAAAATGAATCGGGCCTGGTCGAAGCAGCCGCCTCGGGTCCACATTTCCACGGGCGATTCTCCTTTCGCGTGTGTGCATTTTCCTCCTCCCTCACCCTCCTCCTTTCCTCTTGTGCCAGGTAACCGAGGAACCACCGCTGGAAGTTCAGGAGATGCGCTTGGGAAAGCATTGGCTTCGGTAAGTCCCGAAAAGTTTAAGAGAAGCTTTGCCTTTTGGGGGGAATAAAAGGGCCCACCCTGTATTCTTTGCCTGGCTCCCGGAAAGAAGACAAAACCTTTGTTGTTGACTTTGTTTCCCCCTTTTTCAGATCTACTCCCCAGATCACTCTAGCAATAATTTCTCTTCGAACCCATCCACACCGGTGGGCTCCCCTCAGGGAATAACAGGTGAGCTTTTTGCCTTTTTTTGTGGGGTTGGTATTTACCGTATTTTTCGCTCTATAGGACGTACCTTGTTTTAGAGGGGGAGAACAAGAAAAAAAATTCTCCCCCTCTCTGCACAGCGCCCCTTCAGCGATGCAGCAGGAGAAATGGAGCCCCTTCCATTTCTCCTCCCGTTTGGCTGAAGGGACACTGCTCGGAGAGGGGGAGATTTATTTTTTTTGTTCTCCCCCTTAAAACAAGGTGCGTTCAAGGTGCATTCACCTGAAGCCTCTGGAGTGCAGTGGGAGTTCCCGCTGTGCTCTGGAGGCTTCAGGCGGCGACCTTGGAAGCCTGGAGAGCGAGAGGGGTCACTGCGCACTGACCCCTCTCGCTCTCCAGGCTTCAGTGAAGGCAACCCGAAGCCTCCGGATCGCGGCGGGAGTTCCCACTGGGCTCCGGAGGCTTCAGGTTCAGCGCTGCTTTCCCCAACCGCCAGCCCCAAAGACCAGGTTGGGGAGCAGCGCAAAGGTTGCACGCAGCCTTGCCGCTGCCCCCAAGCTTGTGGGGCTGGCGGTGGGAGGAAGTGCTGCTTTCCCGCACCGCAAGCCTCAAAGATCCCTGAAGCCTTTGGAGCGCAGCGCGAGGTCCCGCTGTGCTCTGAAGGCTTCAAGCAGCTATCCCTGAAGCCTGGAGAGCGAGAGGGGTCGGTGCGCACTGACCCCTCTCGCTCTCCAGGCTTCAGCGAAAGCGACGCAAAGCCTCCGGAGTGCGGAGGGAGCGCTCCCTTTGCCCTTTGG
Organism: Podarcis filfolensis; assembly: GCF_964270895.1. Taxonomy (NCBI): domain Eukaryota; kingdom Metazoa; phylum Chordata; class Lepidosauria; order Squamata; family Lacertidae; genus Podarcis; species Podarcis filfolensis. The sequence goes on from NC_139622.1 coordinate 11,604,607, forward strand.
AGGCTTCGTGTTGCTATCGCTGAAGCCAAGGAGCCTGCATTCGCTCCATAGGATGCACACACATTTCCCCTTCATTTTTGGAGGGGGAAAAGTGCATCCTATAGAGCGAAAAATACGGTATGCAGCAACTCTAGAACAGGTTAGCATGGGTACTGGAGCACGAGATTAGGACCACCCCCCCCAAAGAAACAGGCTTTTTAAAGAGAAAAAGGCTATTGCTGTTGTACCTTGGTCCTCAAACTTAATCCATTCCGGAGGTCCGTTCTAAAATAAAAGCGTTCCGAAACCAAGGCGTGCTGCTTTCCCATAGAAAGTCATGCAAAACGGATCAATCCGTTCTAGACTTTTAGAAACAGCCCCTAAAACTGCAATTGAACGTGGATTTTACTATCTGACAAGACCGTCGACCCATAAAATGTAAGCGATAAACAGTGTACTGCAGTCACACAAGCAATCCATCAGTAGCTGGACTGGGTTCCACACAGTCGCAAAAAAAAGAGCCGCAAAAACAGAAACACAAAATAAATAGCAAAAACAGAGAGACCTCAGCGTAACACTCAAATCGGAAGCGTAACACTCAAAACGGAGCACGTTCAGCTTCCAAAAAAAAGTTCGCAAACCAGAACACTTCCTTCTGGGTTTGCAGTGTTTGGGTTCCACGTTGTTTGGGTACCAAGGCGTTTGAGAACCAAGGCACCGCTGTAATTGCTTTTTAGAAGGGGGACTTTGCTCAGGCAAAACGTTCAGACCTGTTGGGTGCTGGCGTTCATTTTAATCTCCGTCCCCCGATTAAATTTAATTACTTTTGCATGGTTTTACGCTGCAGCTTTTGATTATTATTTTGACCGACAACGTTGTGACTTTGCTCTCGATGCAAGTGGTCTGGAGGTTGCTTTTTAAAGTTTTAAGTGTTTTACGAAAGAAATAAATCTCGCCAGCATCCTCTGTGTTTTGTCCTGGGCCCCTGGCACCAATTTTCTTATTTTCCTTCTACCCCAGGTTCTTCGCAGTGGCCCCGGGCTGGCGGACAGGGTGCCTTATCCCCAAGCTATGAAGGGACACTTCATACTTTGGTAAGATTCCTTCCGGTTCCCCTCCGCTTCCGGAAAAGGGAGCTTGTGACGTGATTCGTAGACTCCTAGAATCGTAAAATTGGATCATCCGGCCCAAACCCACTCTGATGCGGGAATAATAATAACAATAATTTATTATTTATACCCCACCTGTCTGGCTGGGCTTCCTCAGCCACTCTGGGCAGCTTCCAACCAAACATTAAAATACAGTAATACATCAAACATTAAAAGCTTCCCTGAACAGGGCTGCCTTCAGATGTCTTCTAAATGTTTGTTCTGTTTGACATCTGGAGGGAGGGCGTTCCACAGGGCGGGCGCCACCACCGAGAAGGCCCCCTGCCTGGTTCCCTGTTACCTCGCTTCTCGCAGGGAGGGAACCGCCGGAAGGTCCTCGGAGCTGGTCCCCGGTGTCCAGGGTGGAGACGCTCCTTCAGGTCTACTGGGCCATTTAGGGCTTTCAAGGTCAGCACCAACACTTTGAATTGTGCTCAGAAACATCCTGGGAGCCAATGTAGGTCTTTCAGGTCTGGTGTTATGTGGTCCCAGCGGCCACTCCCAGTCACCAGTCTAGCTGCCGCATTCTGGATTAGTTGCAGTTTCCGTGTCACCTTCAAAGGTAGCCTCACTTAGAGTGCATTGCAGTAGTCCAAACAGGAGATAACCAGAGCATGCACATGCACCACTCTGGCCAGACAGTCTGTGGGCAGGAAGGGTCTCATCCTGCGTACCAGATGGAGCTGGTAGACAGCCTCCCTGGACACAGATTTGACCTGCGGCTCCATGGACAGTGGTGAATCCAAAATCAGGCTGCACATCTGGTCCTTCAGGGGCACAGTTACCCCATTCAGGACCAGCCCACCCCCTGTCCCCCCAAGAACAGTACTTCTGTCTTGTCAGGATTCAACCTCAATCCGTTTATCTTTCGGCTCAAACACCGGACTCAAACCCACAAACCTGAGATGAGGAGTCTCCGGCTGTAGCTACAACCGTCTGACTTTCAGACAACATCTGAAGGCAGCCCTGTTCAGGGAAGCTTTTAATATTTGATGGAATTATTGTATTTTAATATTTTGCTGGAAGCCGCCCAGAGTGGCTGGGGAAATAAATAAATTATTATTATTATTATTATTATTATTATTATTATTATTAACCCCCTGCAATGCAGCAATCTCCGCTGGCAGGTGGGCACCCACCCTCTGCTTAAAAACCCCCACCACGTTGAGTCGGGATCTCCTTCCTCGTCCCTTGGAGCCATGGGTTTGAGTCCTGCCCTCCGGAGCAAGGAGGAAACCAGCTTGGCTGATACCCTTTCTCGTTTCTCTCCCCCCAGCAAAACAAGATGGAAGACCACTTGGACGAAGCCATCCACGTCCTCCGGAACCACGCGGTTGGACAGAGCAACCACAGGGACATCCACGACTTGCTGGCGTCGGCGGCGTCGGCTCACGGCACCACAGTGGGCAGCCTCAGCCAATCCTTCCCTCCCGCCTCTGTGTTGCCAATCGCCAACCGTCACTCAAATCTGGTAAGGGGCGAGGCGAGGCTGCCAGCCCACCCTTTTGCTGTTTCGAAAGCTCTTGCGGGGGATTTCCGATATATGATAATATTTTATTCTCTCTTTTTCCCCTGTAATGAAAGTTGGGTTGCTCAAACCGTTACACAGTGGTCCCCTGGTTCTCAAACGTAATCCGTTCCAAAACCAAAACGTTCCAAAACCGAGGCAGCGCTTTCCCACAGGAAGTAACGCGGTACGGATTGTTCCGTTCCAGACTTTTAAAAACAGCAATCGAACATGGATTCCATTCCAAAAGCAAAGCGTTCCAAAACCGAGGCAGCACTTTCCCATAGAAAGTCATGCAAAACGGATTAATCCGTTCCAGCCTTTTAAAAACAACCCCTAAAACAGCCATTGAACATGGATTTTGCTATCTAACGAGACCATTGATCCACAAAAGAAAAGCAATAATCAGTGCGCTGTACTATAAAATAAATAAGACAGTATTGTAGATGATAAAAATTAAAATTACATTTTTTTTCTTTACCTGCACTAATGACAGTCATTGCTTGGATGGGGGGCTTTTATCCATTTCCGCAGTCACAAAATCAGGAGCTGAACTGGGTTCCACAGTGTCACAAAAACAAACGAACCGAAAAAGCCTTAAAAAACAAAAACGCAAAATAAAGACCATAAAGAAAAGCTCCAAACTTCATCCATTCCGGAAGTCCGTTTGACTTCTGAAATGTTCGGAAACCGAGGGGCAGCTTCTGATTGGCGCAGGTGCCCCGGAAACAATAGCCGACAGCCGCGTCGGACGTCCAGCTTCTGAAAAACGTTCGAAAACCAGAATACTCACATCTGGGTTTTTGGCGCTTGAGAACCAAGGTCCCACTGTCACGAAATGTGTAAACTTGAGAAGTATAAATTTGTTGTTTAGTCATGTCCGCCTCTTCGTGACCCCCTGGACCAGATCACACCAGGCCCTCCTGTCTTCCACTACCTCCCGCAGTTTGGTCAAACTCATGCTGGTCTCTTCAAGAACACTGTCCCACCACCTTGTCCTCTGTCGTCCCCTTCTCCTTGTGCCCTCCATCTTTCCCCACATCAGGGTCTTTTCCAGGGAGTCTTCTCTTCTCCTGAGGTGGCCAAAGTCTTGGAGCCTCAGCTTCAGGATCTGTCCTTCCAGTGAGCACTCAGGGCTGATTTCCCTAAGAATGGAGAGGTTTGATCTTCTTGCAGTCCATGGGACTCTCAAGGGTCTTCTCCAGCACCAGAATTCAAAAGCATCCATTCTTCGGCGATCAGCCTTCTTGATGGTCCAGCTCTCACTTCCATACATCACTGCTGGGCAAACCAGAGCTTTAACTATATGGACCTTTGTTGGCAAGGTGATGTCTCTGCTTTTTAAGATGCTGTCCAGGTTTGTCATTGCTTTTCTCCCAAGGAGCAGGCGTCTTTTAATTTCGTAGCTGCTGTCACCATCTGCAGTGATCATGGAGCCCAAGAAAGTAAAATCTCTCACTCAGCTTCGTATAAATAAAAACTATTTTAAAAAAATAACGCGTGGCTCTCCCTTTGCTCTTTCAGGTGGCGGGGGGCCATTCGGAAGACGGGATTCCCAACAACCCCACTCTCCTCCACAATCACGTCCCTCTCCCAGCCCAGCCCAGCTCGCTCCCGGACCTCAACAGAGGCCAGTCTTCAGATGCCTTCAGCGGTAAGGTTGAGTGGCGGGTTTCGCCACGCCATCCTCTCTCCTCCCCACGGGGCTCAAAAGTCCTGGCGTCCTTGCCGGGGCAACGGAGGGGCATCTATCCGAACCCCCTTGAATTGCAGGGATCGCAGATAAATCGGCGTTCTGGTCCAGGAGGACCGTTAGGGCGGGCGATATATTGTTCAAACATTGGCCGGAATTCACCAGACGCGTTTTGCACACCGGGTGAAGATGCCCAGGTGGTGCTGTGGGTCAAACCACAGAGCCTAGGACTTGCGATCAGAAGGTTGGCAGTTCGAAGTTTGGGGAACCATGGGGCAGGGTCTAGGATGCTCATCATGAAACCTCCCCTTTCATGATGTAACCGTGATGTATGAGTGATGTAGTCTGGGGGGTGTAACATGGGGATTGGAAGGGACGCGGGTGGTGCTGTGGGTTAAACCACTGAGCCTCTTGGGCTTGCCGATCAGAAGGTCGGCGGTTCAAATCCCCGCGATGACGGGGTGAGCTCCCGTTGCTCGGTCCCTGCTCCTGCCAACCTAGCAGTTCGAAAGCACGTCAAAGTGCAAGTGGATAAATAGGTGCCGCTCCGGCGGGAAGGTAAACGGCGTTTCCGTGCGCTGCTCTGGTTCGCCAGAAGCGGCTTAGTCCTGCTGGCCACATGACCCGAAAGCTGGACCCCGGCTCCCTCGGCCAGTAAAGCGAGATGAGTGCCGCAACCCCAGAGTCTGCCACGACTGGACATAATGTTCAGGGGTCCCTTTACCTTTACCTTTTAAGCTCCAGCTGTCCTTTGTCCACAACAAATTGCCACTGTTTTTTGTGTTGAATATATGCTGTATGGTCATTGATGGACCTAATGGGAATCTCAAGCCATATATAGAAAGGGGCTAACCGGTGATATTTTAGGGAGCAGGCTAGCAGGAGGGGGCCATTTCTTACCTCCTAGGAGCCCACACAACACAAAACACTGTTGCTGTAAGTAGGTTTTATTTTATTTGTTTTTTATCTTATATTTTGGAAATGTACATCCAGTGGTATTTTCCTTTGAATTTTTTGGGGGCCCCAAGAGAGCGGGGCTATAGCTTGTTTAGCTTATACGTAAATCCAGCACTCTTCGTAGCTCTATCCTTATTTCGGACGTCACGATACATCAGTATGTCACGATATATCAGTATATCGCGAGGCTGGGCGCGCACACAGAGCTTTATTGCGGTCCCTGGACCCCAAACGCATTATGTACAGCAATGGTGGCCAAACGTGACCCTCCAGCTGTTTTGAGACTACAATTCCCATCATCCCTGACCACTGGCCCTGTTAGCTAGGGATGATGGGATTTGTAGTCCCAAAACAGCTGGACGGCCAAGTTTGGCTACCATGGTGTACAGGGTGTTGTTAACCCTTCGGGTCCCTTCTCCGACATCCATCCCTATTAACCCATTGAAATAAAAGTTTCGGGTTTGGAGGGAGAAATTTCGTAAAGAAAGGCAAATTTCTAGCTCTTGCGCTGCAGCAGACGCGCCGAGATCTCGAAGGCTCTGGTCGCTTGCATTGTCTCTCACTTTTGCGCGTCTGACTCCCTCTTCAGGCTTGACGGGGGGCCTGGGACGGGCCAGTGTCTCGTCCGGCACCAGCGAGATCAAGCGGGAGGATAAGGAAGACGATGAAAACACGTCGGTGGCCGACAACTCGGAGGAGGAGAAGAAGGAGCTGAAGGCATCGCGAAACCGAACAAGGTGCTCATTGAACAGGTCTCAGCCCTTTCTCTGTTCCCTTTCCGGGGGGGCGGCAGCGCGGGGAGACCCCCAGGATCCTAGGCCTTTGGGGCAGCCCCTTGACGGACGGGAGGTCGGGGGGGGGGACGACGACTTGGTGAGCAGGGATGGAAAAGCGAGGAAACCAGCTCGCTTCCAACACCCCCAGGAGAGACTCGCTTTTTTGGGAAAGGGGGAGAGCAGCATCGCCCTCTGAACTTTCTAGGGGTGATGGCGTTTTGCAGCCCTGCTGACGCACCTATAGATGTTTGCATGGACGTCCTGTGTGTGTTCAAAATTTCTTTATTGCCTGTGTCCGTGTTTCGTATTTTGCTCCCTGCTCACGGGCGGTTTGGGTAGGGTGGCAAAAAGGCGCTGCATTCGTCCCCGTAGCCGCGAGCTCGGTGGTTTCCAAACTGTGTCCCAGGAGTAACTGCCCAGTCTCCTGTCCCAGGGGGGAGTTCTAGGGTGGATGGAAGAGCCATAGCTGTCAACGTTTCCCTTTTTTTAAGGGAAATCCCTTTATTCCGAATAGGATTCCTCGCAAGAAAAGGGGAAAGTGGACAGCTGTTGGAAGAGCCTTTCCGCAGCACTGGTGGGAATCAAATTTCCCGGACGCTTCACCCAAAGCAAACACCCCCCTCTTCCGAGCATCTCCCGGGGGCTTTTTGGTGGTGGGCACGCACCATAAATAAGCTTTCTTGTACTAGCCAGAGGCCATGGCAAAACCATACAAACCCTATCAGAAAAAATACCGTATTTTTCGCTCTATAAGACGCACCACAAGACGCACCTAGTTTTTGGAGGAGGAAAACAAGGAAAAAAATATTCTGAATCCCAGAAGCCAGAACAGCAAGAGGGATCGCTGCGCAGCGAAAGCAGCAATGCCTCTTGCTGTTCTGGCTTCTGGGATAGCTGCGCAGCCTGCATTCGCTCCATAAGACGCACACACATTTCCCCTTACCTTTTAGGAGGGAAAAAGTGAGTCTTATAGAGCAAAAAATACAGTAAATACTTCTACAGTTGTACCTTGGTTCCCGAACGCCTTGTGACCCAAACATTTCACCTCCCGAAACACCGCAAATCTGGAAGTGAGTGTTCTGGTTTGCAAATGTTCTTTGCGATCCGAACGTCTGACGCTGCTTCCGATTGGCCGCAGGAGCTTCCCGCAGCCAATCGGAAGCCACTCCTCGGTTTTTGGGGGCCCAACGGACTTGTGGGATGGATTCCGTTTGAGAAACGAGGTACAGCTGTACACAAAACCCGCCAAATATCATAAAACGCAGGCTCACGCATAAATTGGAGGGTTCTCCTGTTGTGTAAATAGCTACATAGACCATGACGAGGTTAAATCCCACAAAGGATTCTTAAATCAGATTGTGAGAAGGGCATTCTATGAAGTGTGGGAGAGGAGTAAAAAAATAAGTAGTGACCAAAACACCATGGGGGGAAATCTATGGCGGTTCATAGGAAAAATATAAACAGTGTTTGGTTTACTGCAATTTTACCCAGTCAGCTTCTTTCTTTCGGGGGGGGTGAATTTCGGGGACACACTTTGCAAACCATCCGGCCCTGGGAAGTGCGGTTGGTGGGTGGGAAATGTTGGGTTTACGGTCGTTCCAGTTATTGCAAAAAATATATTATTGTGGCGGGTGGTGGGTTGCCCTGTGTGTTTTGTGCATCCCCGTTCCCCGTATTTGTGCACGACGCGTTCCGGTGCCGAGGTGTGCCCGCGTGGGAAAAAACGCCCCCACCCACCCACCCCCTTGTCTCCTTCTCCTTTCAAACCATCAGTCAAGATGAGGATGAGGATGACGACCTCCTTCCCCCAGAGCAAAAAGCCGAGCGCGAGAAAGAGAGAAGGGTGGCTAATAACGCCCGAGAGCGCCTCCGCGTCCGCGACATCAACGAGGCTTTTAAAGAGCTGGGGCGCATGTGTCAGCTGCACCTAAACAGCGAAAAGCCACAGACCAAACTGCTCATTCTACACCAGGCCGTCTCGGTTATCCTGAATCTGGAACAACAAGTTAGAGGTCAGTGGAGGCTTCCGATGTGGTGACGTTTTCCGAGCGGCAAGGGGCTGTCTGTCTCGTCTTCCCGAATCCGTCCCTGGCGCACCTCTCCGAATCCTGCTGATGTTCTCCCCCTCACCTCCCAACCCCTTGAAACTCTCACGCCTTTTTTTTTTTTTTTTGCCGTTTTGGGGTCTCTGTTGTCGTGGGCTTTTAGTGGGTCGTTGTCGTCGTTTTGCTTCTCTCTGCTGCCTTTTCGCACCCCTCGCTTTTCCCGTTTTTGTTTCCCCGCGCCGGAAATAAGGGAAAGCAAGCGTTGCGTTTCCTGCATGCCGTCAACCCTCGCGCCTCTGCCAGGGGGGCTTCTGCATTTATCGTTTTCTTCTGTCCCAAACTGCTACACACAGCTACAGTCTGAATCCTTACACACACCCCAACCGTTGCAAAATCGGGTTGATCAATCAACATTTGCAGGCTTCCGGCGGCTTGCAAAGGTTTGCAAACCAAGCAGTTCCCCCAAAATTCAGCTGAATATGCCTGTTGCAAACCCCTGAAGAACACTGCAGATTTTGATAATAAACCTGATTTGCAAGGAGAGGGTGGAAAGCTGTAGCACTAAAAGGCAGCTCTTTGGGACTCTGAATTGCTGCGTATCAAAGACGGGAGGTGTTTTTTATTTTTTGTTTTTCCAGAGAAGCGGAAAGATCATGCAGGTTATGCGCAGATCCCACCGGGCGCCTTTCCAGCAAATCCCTATGTATTTCCCCCCCAAAACTGTTGGCTTTTTTCATTCAATTTTTGCACGGGGCGGGGGCTTGCTTTTAAAGAAATGCCGTATTTTTCGCTCTACAAGATGCACCAGACCACAAGACGCACCTAGTTTTTGGAGAAGGAGAACAAGAAAAAACATATTCTGAATCTCAGAAGCCAGAACAGCAAGAGGGATCGCTGCGCAGCGAAAGCAGCGATCCCTCTTGCTGTTCTGGCTTCTGGGATAGCTGCGCAGCCTGCATTCGCTCCATAAGATGCACACACATTTCCCCTTACTTTTTGGGAGGGGAAAAGTGAGTCTTATAGAGCAAAAAATACAGTACTTAATTGTGTTTCTCGCCTTGCGGCAGTAAGTTTCGAGACCAGCTCCTATGCGTAGCCTGCTGTTCCTTCCGTTACTGTGGATAGGAATAAATGATAAAACTATTTCCATCCCTTGTGACTTTCGGACTCAGAGAATGGAGTAGGGCTGCCCTCTTACTAGAGTGCCCTTCGCTGAGCTTTGGAGATTTGCTGAGCTTCAGGGGGGCTGCACGAAGCACGCCACAAATTTAATAAATACAAATTTGATCAATGACAATGCTAATCCAAACAAGTTCTCCCGTCCGCACGAGGATTTACTCTTGTGGAGTGAAACTTCCCCGTCCTCCCTCTGTACCCTGCAGAGTTAGGGGAACCCACTGCAAAAATTTTGGGTGTGTGTGCGAGAGGGAAAGATCCATCGCGCGAGAGGAGACCTATTCACACGTGGGACCCCCTGTGTTGCGGGAAAGCCGCTCAGTCTGAGCTTTGTTGGGTTTTTGCTTTAAAAAAAATAATAATAATAATTTATTATTCATACCCCACCTGTCTGGCTGGGCTTCCCCAGCCACTCTGGGCGGCTTCCAACCAAATATTAAAATACAGGAATATATCAAACCTTAAAAGCTTCCCTAAGCAAGTCATAGCAGGTGCTCCCACATCTTAGACCAGCAAAAGGTGCTCTGGAGAGATGAGCCTGGTCTTTTATTATTACAGCCGTACCTTGGTTCTCGAACGTTATGTGTTCCAGAACTCCGTTTTACGTCCGGAAACCAGGGCGCAGCTTCTGATTCCTGCAGCCAATCGGAAGCCGCGCCAGACGTTCGGATCCCAAAGAACGTTTGCAAACACTCACTTCTGGGTTTGCGGCGTTCGGGAGCTGTAACATTCGGGGTCCAAGGTACGGCTGTATTTTGAAAACCACCCCTCTCTCTCTCTGCAACCTTTGTCCCTCCATCCCAGCTGCCAAGTTAGGGATGAAATCATCTGCGCAGAGATAGTTGGGGAGCCGGGCAGGGGAGCTCGGCCGGAGGCAAAAACACGAGCCCCCCTTCTCTGCCAGGCGGGCTCCGGCGGGAGAGAGTCAGGCTGCTTTCCCTTCCTCTCTGCAAATGTCTTTCCCCCCTGCTTGGCTGTGCATGCAAGCCCTTAACTTTTCCTTCCTTGGAATCTGTGAAATGGGTGCATCTTGAGTTCAATATCTTCGACAGAGGTGGGCGGGCAGAGGGGCAGTGCGCCTGGTTTTCGACCGTACGGAACCTGTGCCCCGTTCTTCTGTTCTGCTCCTTCTCCCCCTTCCATTCTGGAGCTTCCATTAATTTCCCCCTTTTCGTCTGCCGCGACATGTATAACTCTTTTATTTTGTTTCCCCTGGTCTCTTTTTCTCTCATGTATACGCTTCGTTTGCTGCCGCCACCCTCTCTGCCACCCCTTCTCTGCTTTCCTACAGACAGACCCCAGCCGTGACCCCCTCGGTGGTTCCAACCCTGTACCTTGTACTTGCTGCGTCCTTAGAGAGACAGGAAAACCCAGGCGGGCAGCAGCGGGGCGGGGGAAGGAATAGCCTACGAGCAGAAAGGCAGGGGCACCCTCTCCGAATCTTGAAGTCTGTGGCGCATCTCCTTTTTAAAGTTATTCTTTTGCCACGTTCCCGAAGGCGACGCGTTTGGGACGGGTCGGCCGCTGGCGTCCCCCAAGCTGAAACCCGGCCAACTGAATTTGGCCCACTGTCCAGCTGTAGTCTTTTGGCGCAGACGGGTCGCCTGTGGAATCGTAGATTTGGGAGGGGGTCCCTAAGGATCATCCAGTCCAACCCCCCGCGACGCGGTTGTCCCAAATGTCATGCCCTCCAGATAGAGGAGGGCTTTTGAAGTCCAGACACAGGCAGGCAGCCCCAAAGGAGCAGCTTTCCCTATGAACACAAGAGAAGGGGGTGTGGGGAATCCTTACAAGGGCACATACATATTTCGAAAATCACAATGCACTGTGTTGGGTGGGGTGTGTCTCCTGCGCATGTGCAGAGTGTAGGAAGGTCCGGGTTGCCGATCCTGTTCTTGCAGGTGCCCCAAAGTGAACAGCGCCCTGAGTTTGACAACAAACCTCCCCACCTGCTCTCCGCAACTGGCAAAACTGCTTCCGATACTGGAAGCAATAGACAGCCGGCTTAACTCGTAGTTATCAATAGCCTTATAAGAACACCAAGGACGCGGGTGGTTTGTGGTCTAAACCACAGAGCCTCTTGGGCTTGGGTTTGAATCCCGACTCCCGTTGCTCTGTCCCAGCTTCCGCCAACCTAGCAGTTCGAAAGCACACCAGCGCAAATAGATAAATAGGTACCACTCCAGCGGGAAGGTAAATGGTGTTTCCGTGCGCTCTGGTTTCCGTCGTGCGCCAGAAGCGGTTCAGTCCTACTGGCCACATGACCCGGAAAGCTGTCTGCGCACAAACGCCGGCTCCCTTAGCCTGAAAGCGAGATGAGCGCCGCAACCCCAGAGTCGTCCACAACTGGACTTAACTGTCCAGGGGTCCCTTACCTTTACCTTAGGGGAGATAGTAGCGCTGTAGTCTAAACCACCGAGCCTCTTGGGCTTGCCAATCAGAAGGTCGGCAGTTCGAATCCCCGTGACGGGTTGAGCTCCCGTTGCTCTGTCCCAGCTCCTGCCAACTTAGCAGTTCAAAAGTATGCAGGTACAAGTAGATAAATAGGTACCACTCCGGCGGGGAGGTAGACGGTGTTTCCATGCGCTCTGATTTCCGTCATGCGCCAGAAGCGGTTCAGTCCCGCTGGCCACATGACCCGGAAAGCTGTTTGCAGACAAACGCCGGCTCCCTCGGCCTGAAAGCGAGATGAGCGCCGCAACCCCATAGTCGCCTTTGACTTGACTTCACTGTCCAGGGGTGCTTTACCTTTTTATAAGAACATCAGGAGCGATCTGTAAGCGGTGTCAGACCCAAGACCCGTCCATCTGCTGGGATAGCTCAGTCGGCAAAGCACGGGGCTCGTAATCTCAGGTCCGCAGGTTTTCTAAGAATAATAAGTAAAAAAACTTGTCTGGGGTAGCTCATCCCAAAGACTAGCTAGCTATGTCACTACGTGGAGAATCGCTTCCTTTCCTCCAAATCTCCCAGCATCCAGCTGTCTGGGGAACCGACGCAGCGGCAAGACATCTGCCCTGCTTGCAAAAGGTCGCAGGTTCGATTCCCTGCATTTCTTGCTGGGGGCTGGCAGATACTTCCTCTCTGAAACCCTGAACGAATGCTGCCAGTCTGTGCAAACGACACTGGTCTTGATGGGCCGATGGTGGAAGGTAGTTTTCTAAGGTTCGCCGGATGACCCCCCCCCTCGCTTTTGTAGCCACAGAGAGGCTTAGGCATTTTCTCCCCCTGCTGCGTAACTTTAAAAGTGAATCGCAGCCTTTTTTATTTTTTAAAAAGCATGCATCGCTAACCTTCCCCCTGGAAATTAATTCCCCTGGAAATAAAGGGAAACGTTAAGATTCCTAGTGTTTCAAAACCACCACGTTCTCTTTAGTAATACAATGTTTATCATGTTTCCAATTCCAAGTTGACTTCAAATTAAATAGTTTCATGGGTTGGCTTCCTGCCCCAAACCTCCCCAGTGTTTTCGTTCGAACCCTTTCCCGCTGCCTTATATACAGCGGTACCTCGGTTTCCGAACGTCATCCGTTCCGGAAGACCGTTCGAGTTCGAAAACTCGACACGGGAAGCCGCGAAACAGAAAACTTAACGGAAGTTTGACTTCCGATGCACGTTCGAAAACGGAAGCGTTTGCTTCCGGGTTTACGGCGTTCGGGTTCCGAAACGTTCGTCAACGGAGACGATGGGAAACCGAGGCATCACTGTATATATCAAACTCTCGGCTAATATACCCCTCTAATATTTCCCCTCCACTGCTTCTGTCTCAAATCCTGCTTCAGGTTTTGGGGGGTTTTTTTCCCAAACAGTCCCTCCCAAATAAACCAGGGGGACTCTGAAACAGCGCTGGTTCTGAGTCCGATGTTGGCACGGGTCTGAGCTTTGTGCCGCGTCCAAATTCAGCCCCCCTCAAGTCCCAACGGGGGCACAGCTGCCCCCCAATGCAATATGAACTTCCTAGGCCAGCTCCCAATAGACTGTGATCTACTCGCAGTATTAAAAAAATCTGGCAGTGATTTATCCATTGTCGTTGGATGGGCCAAAGTTGTTGCGCATTTTTGGGGAAAGGCAAAGTTGTTGTTGAGCTTTAAGCCACAGTTGTTCAGCTTCCTCACCCCCCCTTTTTTGGGGGGGGAAGATCTCTGAAGGGTCAAAGGTCTACCAGGAACACCCCGCGATTTTCCAGTAGATCACAATCTATCTGTTGGGCATGCCTGTCCCAGGCCAACGCAGAAGGCGGTTTCGAGCAAAAATTTGCAAGCATGCAAACGACATGGATGGGACGCGGGTGGTGCTGTGGGTTAAACCACAGAGCCTAGGACTTGCCAATCAGAAGGTCGGCGGTTCGAATCCCCGCCACGGGCTGAGCTCCATTTGCTCGGTCCCTGCTCCTGCCAACCTAGCAGTTCGAAAGCACGTCAAAGTGCAAGTGATAAATAGGTACCACTCCAGCGGGAAGGGAAACGGCGTTTCCGTGCGCTGCTCTGGTTCGCCAGAAGTGGCTTAGTCCTGCTGGCCACATGACCCGGAAGCTGTACGCCGGCTCCCTCGGCCAGTAAAGCGAGATGAGCGCCGCAACCCCAGAGTCGGCCACGACTGGACCTAATGGTCAGGGGTCCCTTTACCTTTACCTAAACCACATGGGACCAGTCCGCATCCTCTTGTCGGATGCAGGAGATGCCCTTGGGTACCCCTTTTTTGCACATCGCAGGTGAGGGGAGTCTTGTCCGCTTGTGGGCCGGATCCAGCATCGAAATTCTGATGCTCTTTACACCTTTTGAGCGTAGCCGTAGGTCGTTTTTTCTGCCTTGTTCCGGATATCAAATGCCAAGAGGCGGGAGAGATTGATTCTAGGCAACACCTACAGGCGCAATCAAAATTGTTCCAAACCTGCCCCCCCCCCCTGCTTGCAAATCAGGTGAAATTCCGCTGGAAAGGCAACTTTGACGGGCTTCTCTTTAAGTTGCTTTTTCAGACGAATTTGGGGAGAAAACCGCTGAGAGCATACGTTGTGCGGAGCGATTTCCGTGGCTTTTGTAGGATTCCGCTCCTTGCAAACAGCTGGAAGTTTGCAGATGTTGAGAATAAACGTGGTTTGCAATGGGAGGGGTGTTGGATGATTTTGATTGCAAATAATAATAATAATAATAATACTTTTTCTAAGAGAACAAGGTGAGCTCATGCACCCTTTTCTAGAAAAACAGCACTGATCATTATTAATAATACGAATACTCATCACAACAACCTTATTCCGGGAAACCCAGCCAGATGGGCGGGTTATAAATAATATGATTAATTGTTATTATTATCTTTTAAGAGCCATTAAACAGTGGAACAGACTCCCTTGGGATTTGGCGAGCTCTCCCTCCTATTGGAGGTTTCTAAGTGGAGGTTGGGTGGCCATCTGTCGTGGGGTCAGACTAGATGAGCGCTGGGGGTCCCTTCCAACTCCACAATTCTACGAGTAACCCGCACAATGCTTATTATGGTGAATATTTAGGGAGGGACTGCAACCTTGGGAGGATGGACGTACCACCACAACCAGGGTTGTGGTCTTAGCCGAGCTTCTCCTCCAGTCGCAGTAGACCTGTCAGTTGCGGGGTGAACGTGTACCATTACCCAGTCTTGACACATCTCACCCCACGCTTTCCAGCTCTGAACAGAGACCCCCCCTGGGATATTCACTCTCGAATCTCCCTGGAGGTAGGACAATCTCCTTCCTTCCAAACAGCGAGGTTTAGATTTCCAAAGGCCAGCGCGGTTCGGTTGGGCTGTCATTGAAAGGACCAAAATCAACATCACCAAACAGGGACTCTGGGCTAGCTAGGCTTAAGCCAGGGGTCAGCAACCTTTTTCAGCCGTGGGCCGGTCCACCGTCCCTCAGACCTTGTGGGGGGCCGGACTATATTTTGGAAAAGAAAAAAAAAATGAATGAATTCCTATGCCCCCACAAATAACCCAGAGATGCATTTTAAATAAAAGGACACATTCTACTCATGTAAAAACACACTGATTCCCGGACTGTTGGTGGGCCAGATTGAGAAGTTATGGGGCCCCTGGACCTTAGTTTGCCTACCCATGTTCTAGTAGCAGGTGGTTCCCCAGACTTGCTTGCCTGAACTGAAATTCAATACAGATAAGACAGAGAGGTTCTAGTATAGGGGTCAGCAGACTTTTTCAGCAGGGGGGGTCGGTCCCCTGTCCCTCAGACCTTGTGGGGGGCCGGACTATATTTTGAAAAAATAAATAAATGAATGAATTCCCATGCCCCAGCAAATAACCCAGAGATGCATTTAAAATAAAAGGGCATATTTTACTCATGTGAAAACACACTGATTCCCAGACAATCCGCGGGCTGGATTGAGAAGGCGATGGGGCCAGATGCGTCCCCGGGCCTTAGCTTGCCTACCCATGTTCTAGTAGTGGGTAGTTCCCCAGTCCAAAGCACACATTCTACTCGTGCAAAAACACCAGGCAGGGCCCACAAATAACCCAGAGATGCATTTGAAATAAAAAGACACATTCTACCCGGGCCTTCGCTTGCCTACCCCTGGCTTAGAGAAACTGCTAAGCGACTTACCCAGATCTCGTGGGACTCTGGCTCCCGTCGTGACCATTGGCCATGCTGGCTGGCTGGGGCTGATGGGAACCGGAGTCTAAAAACGCCCGTCCCCAATTTATTGTGTTGCTTCTGCAATCGGCTACCCCAAGAGAAACGGTCTCCCTTGGAGTTTTGCAAGCAGAAGCTGGGTGCCCAACCGTCCCGGGTGCTTGAGCCAAGATCGTTGCGTCGCTAAGGAGGGGGTTGGACTGGATGACCGCTGGGGGGCTCCCTTCCGCCTCTATGATTCCACGGTTCCAAAGTGCCAAAAGAGTATCATCCCAGAGGATAGGGGGACAACTGGTTTTCGAGTTTGGTTTTGCCCGTGTTGCAAAATGGGCGCGCACGGCACGGGCAGCGTTCAGCAGCTCCTTGTCTCTGCGGTGGAACGAAAAGGCTCTCCTCTTCCTCGTCTGTCAGTTGTGCCGTGCCGCCTTGGCTAGCCGCTGATGTGGACGTCCCCCCCCCCCCGCTGCCCACCTTGGCACCGTCCCCCCGAACCCGCCTGCCCCACGGAGTCCCTCCGTCGCTCCCCAGACTAACCCTCCCCGTGGTGCTGTGTGAACCCAGCAGTACAGATGAGGCGCTCTCACTGGAAGACAAGGACCTGAGGGACCGGGAGAGGCGCATGGCCAATAATGCCAGGGAGAGGGTGCGCGTCCGGGACATTAACGAGGCCTTTAAAGAGCTGGGACGCATGTGCCAAATTCACTTAAAAACAGACAAAGCGCAGACCAAGCTCATCATCCTCCAGCAAGCGGTGCAAGTCATACTAGGTTTGGAGCAGCAAGTACGAGGTACGGCGCCGGGGGGCTCCCCCCCACACACACACCCCGAGGTCTCGTCCGTCCCCCCCCCCCCGCTTTGTGCACATCTCCCGTCTGTGCTCTTTCGCTCGCTCATTCGCACAAGTGTCTCTGCCTCTCTCCCTTCCACCCTTTGCTTGGGGCTCCAGGTTTTGCGTCGCTTCTTTTCTCCTCCCCTTGCTCTCTGGTTCGTGGTCCGTGCAGAGATGATCCCCCATAAAAGAGGGGTGCAGCGGTGGGGCTTACAGCTTTTGAGCGGCAAGGTGGGGAGGGGGCTTGGGGAGGGGGCCGAGCACTCGGATGCCAACCCTCTCGCACTTTGTGCAGTCCTTATCCCTTTCTCCTTCTTGCCTCTTTCCCTTGGATGCTGATTGGGTGGGTTGAGTTGGGTTGGGTTGAGTTGGGTTGGGCTGAGTTGAGTTGAGTTGGGTTGGGTTGAGTTGGGTTGGGTTGAGTTGAGTTGGGTTGGGTTGAGTTGAGTTGGGTTGGGTTGAGTTGGGTTGGGCTGAGTTGAGTTGAGTTGGGTTGGGTTGAGTTGGGTTGGGTTGAGTTGAGTTGGGTTGGGTTGAGTTGAGTTGGGTTGGGCTGAGTTGAGTTGGGTTGAGTTGGGCTGGGTTGAGTTGGGTTGGGTTGAGTTGGGTTGGGTTGGGTTGAGTTGGGTTGGGTTGAGTTGAGTTGGGTTGGGTTGGGTTGAGTTGGGTTGGGTTGAGTTGGGTTGGGTTGAGTTTGGTTGAGTTGGGTTGGGTTGGGCTGAGTTGAGTTGGGTTGGGTTGAGTTGGGTTGGGCTGAGTTGAGTTGGGTTGAGTTGGGTTGAGTTGGGCTGAGTTGGGTTGGGTTGAGTTGGGTTGGGCTGAGTTGAGTTGGGTTGAGTTGGGTTGGGTTGGGTTGAGTTGAGTTGGGTTGGGTTGGGTTGGGTTGGGATGAGTTGGGTTGTGTTGTGTTGTGTTGGGGTTGCAGGTGGCTCTTGCCAGACCCGAACCTCCAGATTTCCTCCTCCTCCCCTCCACTTCTCTCTCTCCTCTTGTCTCAGAACGTAACCTGAACCCAAAAGCAGCCTGCCTAAAGCGCCGCGAAGAGGAGAAAGTGTCTGGCGTCGTCGGGGACCCTCAGATGGCGCTCTCGGCATCGCATCCAGGTCTAGGAGATGGGCACAACCCCGTCGGGCACATGTAAAGGTACTCTCTGCACCTGTTCTGGGTCTTTACTTCGGAGCAGCAGGAATCTGTTCATTATTATTTTTCCAAAATCTACTCCGGCCCCCCACAAGGTCTGAGGGACAGTGGACCAGCCCTCTGCTGGAAAAGTTTGCTGACCCCTTGGCTAAGCAATTCAGGGCTGGGTCGGATGCAGCCTAGGATGGTGGAGTTTGCGGGCGTCGCTTTTGAGACTTGTGTTTTTGCGCGACGAACCTCCGGGCCGTTTCTCTTCTCACCCTTTCTCTCTCTCTCCCCGCAGGTGATTTCTTTTCTTCACCCTGCAAGCAGACGTCTGTAGGAAGAAGAGAAAGCTGGATCTCTCACACATCCCCCTCTCCTCCATTCCCCGACAACCACCGCCTCTCCGCACCAGAAACTCTAGTCCTGTTTCAAATACCGACGTGCGGTCCTTTTTTGGGGGAGGGGGGGAAACGGGCAGAGAAAAGTTCAGCGTGCTAGAAGGAACTTTTCTCTTTCTTTCTCTCTCTCTCTCTCTCTCTCTCTCTCTAAAGGAAAGGAAAAGCAACAAGTTTTATCGAAACAAAAAAATCAACAGCAAAGATTGCCTTAAGTCTATATTCTCGAACTTTCAGTGCATATCCTTCAGTTACCGAATTTCGGGGGGGTGTTGTTTGCGGGGATGTGTAACATTACAAATGGCTTGTGTTCACATAAGGCCAGCAAAAAGAAAAAAAGAAATTGTGCCTACGCATTTTATTTTTATTTTCTTTCTTTCTTTCTTTTTTTAAAAAAGAGAACATTAGTTACAATAATTTTTTTTAAACGTAGAACAAACATAGTAATGCCTTTTGTGGAGCTGGGGGGGTTTTGTTGTTTCGTTTTGGGTTGTTTTTTTAGCTTCTTTTGCGTATATGTTTTGTAAGCAACGACGGGGAGGGAAAAAGACGTGTAAAAAAAAAAGACGAAGAGATTTGTTTCTCCCCCCCCCCCATCGAACCGCTTTTTATTTCCGCCCCCTCCCTCTATCTCTTTTTCTCTGCTGCTGTTTCTATAGTTAATGTTGCATATTATTTTTTAAAAAATTAAGATCAACCAGAAATATTAAAAGTTTGTATTAAGAGGACTGGATGTTTGAAAACGAAACACAAAAACGGAAACTGAATTCAAGGACGGAATTGGGGGGGGGAGACACGGACGGTGAGAGTGTTGCGAAAATGTCACAAGCGTGAATTGAAATAGGCAGGTTCATTTGGCTAGGAGCTTCCACGGCGAAGGGTGTATTGATAACAGTCTCTGTCGAATTTTGAAAGGGGATGGGGGGGGAGAGACAGCAAAGCGATTTGGAAGAGTTTCCTCCATCCCGCACGATTCTCAAAAAGTCTTCTTTGTGCCCTTTGCTTCCATCTTAAACCTCACCCCCCAAAAAAACGCCATCTGTGGTCCCCCTTTAATGGAAAGCAAAGACACTACAAGGAACGTGAAGTCCTCTTTACGGAAGATGTGGATCTCAAGACAGCGGGAAGCGGAGAACTTTGGAAGAAAGCGCCGTCTTTGAAAAGCAGGATGGCGACGGGAGGACCGGCTCACGTTCCCACGGATTCCTTCTCCATTTTTCGAAAGAAGCACCTGAGCAAAACCAGCGCGGAACAAACGGAAAAGGAGGGAGGTTGGGCGCAATTTTTTAAAAAATGTTAAAAAGAACTGCCGGAGGCAGAACGAAGAACAAACGAGCCGCAACAAGGAAAAGGCGAGACGCCGAGGTTTTGCGGTGGGGTGCGGAGTGTGCGCGCGTGAGAGACGCTAGGGTTTCCAAGCCGGAGACACTCAAGCCCCCCAAGGCCAAACGCAGGACTTCAAACCGAAGACGGACCCGCTTTGCATTTTGCGAGCTGCCGGCCAGTGGGGCGAATACTTCCGGCCCCCCGCCAGTTTGCGGATGGAAAGCAGCTTTGCGCCCCTCTGGAGAAGGCTGCTGTTTCCGGCGAGAGGAGATGGCCGCCACGGCCTCGGATTTTGGGAGAGCGCGTCGACTTGTCCTGGTATCTCGTCCTCCCGAATTTGCCCTCCGGGGGGGCTGTGGCAAGTCTTTGGAGACTCTCCCATGGGTGCTGCAACCTCGGAGGTTTCAAATATCCTGGCAAGTTGACTTTGGGCAAATCTCGCTAGAAACACACACACTCACACAACTCCGACGGCAGAGAGCGTGGCATCCGGGGGGGGGGGCGCTTTACCAGCAGAGACGGGGGAAGGTCCTTGCTAGAGCCATGCAGGGGGGTGGGAAAAGGTCCTTGCTAGGGTGGGGACAGGGCACCCGTTTTTGCGGTGCGGGTGTCCCCGTGCCACCTGCCACTCAGCCAGTCCTCCCCCCTTTTCCACCCATCACCCGTCTTGGTTCGTCTCCCGTTGCAAATCTGATTTCTGGCAGAACCGCTTGGCGGTTCTGCGCCAAACTGGGAGTTTTTTGGGGAGGGGGGTGTTTTCTCTGGGGTCGGCCCGGGTCAAAGCAACTTTGCAGGAGCCGAGGACAAGATAACTTTGGTGTCTCCTCGTTCCCACCCCACCTTGACTAAATCTCTCTCTAAAGGAGAGTCGCCACAACTTCCTTTTCCAGTTCAAACGCCCCCCCCCCCTCGAATTAAAAAAAAAACCAGCTTCCAGTCCACCGGCTCCAAACAAGTTCTCCTCCTTCCTTCCTTTTCAAAGTTGTATTTTGTTTGAACAATTTGGTTCTGTTTTTATTGTGTTTTTGTTCCGTTCGGGGAAAGGCGGGGGGGGGGAGAAGCTCGCCTTTTCGGCCGGGGCGTGTCTACACTACAAACTCTTAAACCAGTTTCAGACCGGTTTTAACTATCTAAAAAAGGAACCCTGCCGTTTCCGTGAGGTGCGCTCAGAGATCCTTTGGCCAGAGAAGCAGCCCCTCTTTCCCTGCGTCGCGCGCCCCCCCTCCCCGCTCCTTGCAACCCCCCCAAGCGCCCTCTGCATTTGGGACGCTACGATAGCTTAAAAACGGGTTTGAAACTGTTTTTTTTTTCCTTTTTCTCTCTTTCTTTCTTAAAGTTTGTAATATAGATATGTCCCAAATGATCTTGGGATATTTATTTTTGTTGCGGGGGTTAGGAAATTTAAGAAAGGGACAACCAGCGAAATGAAACGAAACAGGAGGGGGGACCCCATATTTTTAAATTTTTTCGTGCCGGGTGGGGAGCGTTTTAGGAGAAACA
This sequence comes from Podarcis filfolensis, assembly GCF_964270895.1. Lineage (NCBI taxonomy): Eukaryota > Metazoa > Chordata > Lepidosauria > Squamata > Lacertidae > Podarcis > Podarcis filfolensis. The sequence goes on from NC_139622.1 coordinate 11,625,670, forward strand.
GCACCGTGGGGGGGGGGATCTTAACTTTTTGTTTAAAAAAAGAGTTTCGCGCACTGCAGAGAACAAATTGTACCTTGGTTCCCGTTAAGCTATATTTTTTTAGGTGGGATGGGCAAGGCTGCGTATCCTTTTCAGCCTGTTTAGATTGTTTTGGGGCTCTTTCTCTCTCTTTGTTGCTATTGGGGATTTTTATATATATATTAAAAAAAAAGATAAAAATGGATCCTTGCTTTTTCATGGGGGGCGGGAGGGGTGAGTGGCCCCGATCCAGGTACAGTTAGCCATGACTTAAGTCTTAATGGAAAATGAATGGACTCGACGAAACTCTCTTTTTTTTGCTTTCAATGGACAAGGGGGGGGCGGTTTTAAGTCATGCCTAGCTGAAATTTGGATTTGGGGAGCAGGGGCCGCTATGGGGTGTTGTTTTATCCCCCTCTTTTTGCTGCCTACATTGTAAAATCCAGCTGTACGTAAGTGGCTGAGAATCCTTGTTATTAAATCAGATACACATTATAGTTTTGAAAGATATATATATGGTATAAATATATATATATGCCTAACCCCTGTTTTAAAAAAAAAGGAGGAGGAGGAGGAGGAAAATGGAAAGAAAAAGAGTATTTGGTGGGTGGGGAGGGCAACACAGAATAGAGGGGATGGACCCACATTTTTGGACTGAAATCACAAATTTCTGGGATCGGGCGGTTGGGGTTGGGGTAGCACGGGGTTTTAAATTGTGTTTCCGAGTGCCTCAAGATATGGATTGTGTTCATTTTTTAAAAAAATAATAATAATAATTTTATACAAGTGTCAAGAAAAAAAAAAACACAGCTGGCTGGATTATTTGGAATTTTTAAATAATCCTTAACTTTTTTAAAAGTAGAATTTTGAGAACTGTCCTGTATATAACAGTAATGTAGCAATAAATTTGACATTTTATAACAATATTACCTTCCCCCCCCTCTCCCCGTATCTGTCTCTCAGATGTTGTATACCTATCAATGAAAAAGTTGTAATAAAGGTTCTACCTTGTACTAAAATCGCATTTTTTTCCTGGTTCTCTCACTCCACCACCCCTCTCATTCCTAACCTTGACGGGAACGTTGAGTTCTTCCTTTTATTTTTAGGTGGGAATAAAAGGCTGCCATCCTAGATTCCACTTATTGAACTCAATAGGAATTACTTCTGAGAAGATGATGTTTCAGGGAGTTTTTATCTAAGGTTGCCACGCGTCTGGGATTCAACCGGCGAAAGCAGCCTGTTAAATCGGCAAAATGTCCCGGATTTCGAAGTTGTTTGCAATCACTTTTGTTCAGCAGAGCTGAGTTTAGCAAACTTGAACAACTTTGCGTTTCCTTAAAAAAGAAACAGCTTGTTTTGTCGATTTTACGAAAATCACCCGGATGTCATTTTCGCCTCTTTAATCCAGGACATTATTGGGCAACTCAAGAAGGATTTCCTTTTGTCCGTGAAAGAATCTGTATTTTAAAAGACTTTTGAGGGCTGCAGCCCTGACTCCCATTTACCTGGGAGCAAGACCTATTAAATACAGAAGTTCCAGCGATCAACTCATAGACACCCCTATCCTGAACGCTTTGAGAGATGCTGCGGGTCAGTGTAGACAATATTGAGATGAACCCAAGGGATCCCAGCTGCTAACATCCCACTTGCTCTAGGAAAAGACGTTTCCCACCCATAGCTGTCAACTTTTCCCTTTTCTTGCAAGGGATCCTATTCGGAATAAGGGGATTTCCCACTGTTGCAGGAATTTATGTATAGGTTTTTGGGGGGATTTGCCCCTCCAGCAGATCTCATGCACATGCAGCCCACTACCAAAACCAGCACCATCGCTTTTGTGACTTTTGTGATTTGTCCCCACAAAACATCACAGTTTCTTCCTATCTATTCCAAGGGTCTCTGCTGCAGGATACCAAATGTAAGAATTCACTGATCAATGTACCTATGTACTGGCTCACTGGGAAAACTTCAGAAATTCATCTAGACCTGTGAGCTCAGCTCCTCAGCAGCCCCTCTGCCTGAGTGATAATCCCTGGCATCCTGATACCTGAGTGCCAGACAGGTAGCCATTCCAGAAATAACAAACCCAGATGAAGACAAAAGGGTGTGATGAACTTGGCTGGGAAACAGGGAAATGTAAATATCTCTTTTGTTCCACTTGATGGGTGTTTGGTGGAGGGCAAGGGGAACCATGGGCCAGGGTCCAGGATGCTCAGATTATGGCCACCAGACCTCCCCTTTCATGATGTATGAGTGATGTAGTTTTGGGGGGTGTAATATGGGGATTGGAAGGGACGCGGGTGGTGCTGTGGTGAGCTCCCGTTGCTCGGTCCCTGCTCCTGCCAACCTAGCAGTTTGAAAGCACGTCAAAGTGCAAGTAGATCAATAGGTGCCACTCCGGCGGGAAGGTAAGCGGCGTTTCCGTGCGCTGCTCTGGTTCGCCAGAAGCGGCTTAGTCCTGCTGGCCACAGGAGCCGGAAGCTGAATGCCGGATCCCTCGGCCAATAAAGCGAGATGAGCGCCGCAACCCCAGAGTCGGCCATGACTGGACCTAATGGTCAGGGGTTCCTTTACCTTTACCTAACATGGGGATTAAAGGTAAAGGTCCCCCTGACCATTTATCTACCTATTTATCTACTTGCGCTGGTGTGCTTTCGAACTGCTAGGTTGGCAGGAGCAGGGACCGAGCAACAGGAGCTCACCCCATCATTGCAGGGATTCGAACCGCCGACCTTCCGATCGGCAAGCCCAAGAGGCTCTGTGGTTTAACCCACAGCACCACAGCAGCTAATAAAAGTTTGGGTTCTCTTTTGTTAATTAAATATTTAAATTAAATAGTGGCCCAGCTGCACAAGGGGTGGGTGTGTGTGTGTGTGTGTGTGTGTGTGTGTGTGTATTGCACCAATATCTATTTAAATTAAATAGTGGCCCAGCTGCACAAGGTTAAGTGCAACTGGTTCACTTTGCACAAGTTCATTTGGTGCATTTTCCAAATGTGGAGTTTTTGAAATGGCTGGTGGGATCCTGGCTGCTCTCATTGCTTTGAAACCTCAAAAGGATATTTGGAAATTATGCCTGGTGCATTACTTTTGCAGGCATTTTGTTAAGTGTTCCTGCCCTTAATACTGCATTAAAGAGTTTGAGGTTGCGGCCACAGCCCCTCTGGCCGGTTATAGCTGAAATTCAACGTTATTATATCTAAAGGGAGCCCTTTCCTGATATTAATCAGGCACTGCAGTAGACAGCGCACTCCCCGCTCGCCTTGAAAACAAAACAACTTGGCGGGGGTCCTTCGACGAGGAGGGCAATGGAATGAGGTAGAAAGCCGGCGCCGCGCAGGCGCGTTAAAGCAAAGCGGCCAATGCTTGACCATAGATCTTTTTTTAATGTAGAGTCGCGCGCCTACAGTCTTCTTGCGAGGTTGATTTTAAAATATATCTATATAGATACAGTATATATATTTTTGCGTGTGGTCTCTCTCTCCCATTCAATAAAAAGCAGGCGGCAAACGTATATTTTTTTTTGCATTTTAGAAATACTTAAAAGCGTATAACATTCAGATCAAAGGAATGCCAGATTTGGGGCATTTGCAGCCCAACTGAGTGGTTTTTGGAGATTTTTGCCTGGGATTCATCAACAATCGCCAGACAATGTCAATGAATCTTGTGGTTTTATCTTGTGAACTGCCCTGAGACCTTGGGGAATAGGGCAGTATGATAATAAATATTATTATTATTATTATTATTATTATTATTATTATTATTATTGCAGGCAGAGTCTGAAAGTCCATGGCTGATGTATGGCACTCCAAGAATGCTAATATATTCCTAGCATGCATTGATTTGATTTGATTTGATTTCTGTTTATTATATTATTTGATGGTGATGATGATGATGCTGTATTTGTGATGTTCTATCATGTTATCCCCAGCAGTGATGTATGGAAGTGAGAGCTGGACCATCAAGAAGGTTGATCGCCGGAGAATGGATGCTTTTGAATTCTGGTGCTGGAGGAGACTCTTGAGAGTCCCATGGACTGCAAGAAGATCCAACCTCTCCATTCGGAAGGAAATCAGCCCTGAGTGCTCACTGGAAGGACAGATCCTGAAGCTGAGGCTCAAAGACTTTGGCTGCCTCATGAGCAGAGAAAACTCCCTGGAAAAGACCCTGATGTTGGGAAAGATGGAGGGCACAAGGAGAAGGGGACGACAGAGGACGAGATGGTGGGACAGTGTTCTCGAAGCTACGGACATGAGTTTGACCAAACTGGGGGAGGCAGTGGAAGACAGGAGGGCCTGGCGTGCTCTGGTCCAGGGGGTCACGAAGAGGCGGACACGACGAAACGACTCAACAATAAAATCATGTTATCGCAAATGAAAAAATCAAATGCAACATGGGTAAATACTGGCAATCCACTACATCCTTTGGGCCAGAAACTAGGCAAATGATGATGATCATATTATTATTATTATTACTTACAGGTAGGTAACCGTGTTGGTCTGCCATAGCCAAAACAAAACAAAATAAATAAATAAAAATTAAAAAAATTCCTTCCAGCAGCACCTTAGGGACCGACTAAGTTAATTATTGGGATGAGCCGTTTGCGTGCATGCACGATAATAATAAGTTTGTTTATTATTAATTCTTGTTATTATTATAGCAGCTGTATTTGAGATGGTCTATCATAGGCTGATATTAATAATAACAACGAATAAATGCAGAAAGAAAGAAATACAATAAAGCTGCATTTGTGGTGTTTTATCATAGGCTAATAATAATAATAATAATAATAATAATAATATTAATAATAATAGACTACACTGCAAGGCTGTCGTCCAGCTCAACGTGCTCGCCTAGGACTTGTGCCATTACGCGGCTTTGGCCGCTAGATGGCGCTGGATTCCGTTCAATGGCGCGCGGAAAGCAAGCTCGCAATCCGGCGGCGCGTTGGCGACTCTTCTTCAAGTCTACATGCACGAGGAGCGGAATGGACGACGTCGAGACGCTGCGCACGCGCGCGGACGTAACAACGGAGCGGGGCGGAAGGAAGGCACGCACGCACGCACGCCGGAAGGAAGGAAGCGCACGCACGTCGGGAGGGGAAAGAGGAGGTAGTGCGCAGGCGCGAGGGAGAGGTGACCTTCCAGGCGGAAAGGCGCCAGAGCCGGGGGGCGAGGAAGGATGCTGAGCAAGTTCATGGGTCCCCGTTACGGGCAGCTCCTGCGCAACTGGTGAGGGGGGGTGAGGGGGGCGGGGGGGTAAAGGTCGGAGGAGGGGCGGGGCCTCGCTTTGGCCCCTCCCAGCCCTGCTCCAAAGGGTGGGGGGTCACCCAAAATTAAACCCCCACCCCCAAAATTAATTTTCCCACCCCAGAATTAAACCCCCACTCCCAAAGTTAAGCCCCCACTCCCAAAATTAAGGCCCCCCCTTAAATTGGAGGAAGTTGGATACACGTGTACTGGCTTGCTGGGAAATTCAGAGCCAGAAATGACATTCCCCCCCCCCAGTTAACCTGCGGAACTCCCTGCCACAGGAAGCAACCGCGGTCAGCTTTGGAAGAGGGTTCCTTAGAATTCCCCTGCCTGCTCCCCAAAGCAGGGTGGTGGGGCAGGGCAGGTAGTAAAGGATAGGATAAAGGTAAAGGGACCCCTGACCGTTAGGTCCAGTCGTGGCCGACTCTGGGGTTGTGGCGCTCATCTCGCTTTACTGGCCGAGGGAGCCGGCGTACAGCTTCCGGGTCATGTGGCCAGCAGGACTAAGCCGCTTCTGGCGAACCAGAGCAGCGCACGGAAACGCCGTTTCCCTTCCCGCCGGAGCGGTACCTATTGATCTACTTGCACTACTGGTGGCCCAGTAGACCTGAAGTAGCGTCTCCACCCCCATCGTTCTGCCTGGACACTGAGGTCCAGCTCCGAGGGCCTTCTGGCGGTTCCCTCCCTGCGAGAAGCAAGGTTACAGGGAACCAGGCAGAGGGCCTTCTTGGTGGTGGCACCCGCCCTGTGGAATGCCCTCCCATCAGATGTCAAGGAAATAAACAACTATCTGACTTTTAGAAGATATCTGAAGGCAGCCCTGTTCAGGGAAGTTTCTATCGACCGATTTTTTAAATGTATTTTTAATCTTGGAAACCGCCCAGAGTGGCTGGGGAAACATAGCCAGATGGGCGTGGTAGAAAAAATAAATTATTACTATTACTCCTCCTCCTCCTCCTTGGAGGCTTTTTAAGCAGAGGTTGGGTGGCTGTCTATGTCAGGGATGCTTTGGCTGAGATTGCTGGGTGGGGTTGGACTGGATGACCTTTGGGTGTCCCTCCCAACACCCCTACGGTTCCGAAAGCTCAACGCGAACCGCGCGTGCTTCCGCCTCAAACATGCCCAGAGGTATACGAGCGCCGCTTCTGTTCTCTCTCCTTCCCGCAGGGTGCCTACGTTGAGCACATGGGGCACCGTGGGCGCCGTGGGGCTGGTGTGGGTCACGGACTGGAGGCTGATCCTCGACTACGTGCCTTGGATCAACGGCAAGTTTAAGAAGGACGACTGAGCGGAAAAAAAGCCCTTCTCTGCAAGTAGGTGGGTCCTCTTTGGATAATGAATCTGGGCTTTTTGCGGCCGCGACTCTCGTGCTTTGGAATCGGTTTTTTTTGGGGGGGAGCACGACTCCCCTTGGCAAATACCTTATTTTTCGCTCTGTAAGACGCACCAGACCACAAGACGCACCTAGTTTTTGGAGGAGGAAAACAAGAAAAAAATATATTCTGAATCTCAGAAGCCAGAACAGCAAGAGGGATCTCTGCGCAGTGAAAGCAGCAATCCCTCTTGCTGTTCTGGCTTCTGGGATAGCTGCGCAGCCTGCATTCGCTCCGTAAGACGCACACACATTTCCCCTTACTTTTTAGGAGGGGAAAAGTGAGTCTTATAGAGCAAAAAATACGGTATCCCGTCCCCCACCTAGGGACTGGGAAGCGTCCCTGCAAATGGGGTTCTGCAGCGCCGGGAACGACTCCCCTTCTGTGTTTTAATGTTATATTTTAGTCTTGTTTTTAAAGCTATATTTCAATCATTTGTTTTTATATTTGGTGTTAGCCGCCCTGAGCCCGGTCTTGGCTGGGGAGGGCGGGGTATAAATTAAATTTATTATTACTGTATTTTTTGCTCTATAAGACTCACTTTTCCCCTCCTGAAAAGTAAGGGGAAATGTGTGTGCGTCTTATGGAGCGAATGCAGGCTGCGCAGCTATGCCAGAAGCCAGAACAGCAAGAGGGATTGCTGCTTTCACTGCGCAGCGATCCCTCTTGCTGTTCTGGCTTCTGAGATTCAGAGTATTTTTTTTCTTGTTTTCCTCCTCCAAAAACTAGGTGTGTCTTGTGGTCTGGTGCGTCTTATAGAGCAAAAAATATGGTATTTATTATTAGACACGGAGCCCAAGCGAGGCCCCTTTGCAAGCTGCGAGGCAGAGAGCGAGGGGAGTCTGCGGCTTGTGTTTCTCTTGAGAAACGAACGAGCGCATGGGGAAAATGGATCGCTCCGTCGGTTGGAGCGTAGCTGCTGATGATGTCAAAGTTGCAGGTTTGGTCCCTGTATGGGACAGCTGCATCGTCTGGGGAACCACCTGCTACTAGAACATGGGTAGGCAAACTAAGGCCTGGGGGCCAAATTCGGCCCACGGACGGTCCGGGAATCAGCGTCTTTTTACACAAGTAGAATGTGTCCTTTTATTTAAAATACATCTCTGGGTTATTTGTGGGACCTGCCTGGTGTTTTTACATGTGCTTTTATTTAAAATGCATCTCTGGTTTATTTGTGGGGTATAGGAATTCGCTATTTTTTTTCAAAATATATTCTGGCCCCCCACATGGTCTGAAGGACAGTGGACTGGCCCCCTGCTGAAAAAGTTTGCTGATCCCTGAACTAGAACTTTCTTATCCATATTGAGCTTCAGTTCAGGCAAGCAAGTCTGGGGAACCACCTGCTACTAGAACATGGGTAGGCAAATTAAGGAGCGGGGACCGGATCCGGCGCAGTCGCCTTCTAAATCCGGCTTGCAGACGTCTGGGAACCAGTGTGTTTTTACATGAGTAGAACATGCCCTTTTATTTAAAATGCAGCTCTGGGTTATTTGTGGGGCATAGCAATTCGTTCCAAGGGGCATCTTCACTTCACACGTGCCCGATAAATGTAAAGGGACCCCTGACCATTAGGTCCAGTCGTGACCGACTCTGGGGTTGCGGCGCTCATCTTGCTTTATTGGCCGAGGGAGCCGGCGTACAGCTTCTGGGTCATGTGGCCAGCAGGACTAAGCCACTTCTGGCGAACCAGAGCAGCGCACGGAAACGCCGTTTGCCTTCCCACCGGAGCGGTACCTATTTATCTACTTGCACTTTTTGTGCTTTCGAACTGCTAAGTTGGCAGGAGCAGGGACCGAGCAACGGGAGCTCACCCCGTCATTGCGGGGATTCGAACCGCCGACCTTCTGATCGGCAAGCCCTAGGCTCTGTGGTTTAACCCACAGCGCCACCCGATAGCTAGGGGCAAAATGCTAATTTTGAACACCGGCTGTGCCAAATCTTCTTCGGCTGTCCTTATTGTCTGAGCGATTCCTGCAAAGCACCAGAGCATTTTTGTGACATCCTTTAATTGTTGTCCTTTTCCCTCCCTTTTGCAGAGCAACCCGTTTGGGCTCAGAGAAGCTTCCTTTTTCTGCCTGCTGGCGCTTCGAAACTGTGAATCCTTCAAACTGCCCAGCGGCGCCGAAACCTTCCTTTTTCCTCTCACCAAATGGGCAGATGCTGCGCCGATAATGTCACCATGAATAAAGCCTCTTTTAGCGCACGGGAAAACGTGCTGTTCTTGTAGACGTTTTGCTTCCCTGCAGGGTCAAATGTCGCACAAATCACGGCGCAAAAATCTCACACGTTGGCCGATGTGGAAGCCTTTTTGCGCACAGGTCATGGATTTGAATTTGCCACTTTGCGGTGGCCTGTTTCACGGTGCCGACTGGGGTGCACAGCCTTCTTCCTGCCATCGGAATTTCAGCAATTTAGGTTCCCATCTGCCCTTTACATCTTAAGCGGAATCATAGAGGTTTTTGCCCCCCAAAGTCCTGGGAACTGTAGTTTGCAAAGGGCTGTTAGGAGACTCCTATTCCCCTCAGTGGAATCATCGAGGCTTTTGCCCCCCAAAATCCTGGAAACTAGTTTGCAGAGGGCTGTTAGGTGACCCCCATTCCCCTCGCAGAGCTGGAGTTTCCAGAGGAGTTATATTCCAGAAATCATAGTTCTGTGGGGGAGAATAAACGTCTTCTAACAACTGCAGTTCCCAGTATTCTTTTTGCAGGAAGCCATGCCTGTTTATGACGCTGCCTTAAATGCAGAGGGCACCTTGCGCCGTTGCTGCTTCCACGATACCCGTGAAGCGTTAAAATCCTGGATTCATGGCGGTAGAAACTCAGGTATATTAGCCAGGTGCCAAACGACTCTTTAAACCAGGCCAAAACGGAAGGTCTCGTTGCCATTTAGGGGCAAGGCGGCTGCTCTAAAGCATGGAGGGGCAAACTAAGGCCCAGGGGCTGGATCCGGCCCAATTGCCTTCTCAATCCGGCCCACAGACGGTCTGGGAATCAGCCTGTTTTTACATGAGTAATCCCTTTATTTAAAATGCACCTCTGGGTTATTTGTGGGGCCTGCCTGGTGTTTTTACACGAGTAGAACGTCTGCTTTGATTTAAAATGCATTTTTTTTCGTAAAAGTGTGCGGGCGTCGATCCCTTCCGCCTCCATGCAGAAGGGCCAGGGCCGGATTTAGGTTTGATGTGGCCCTCAGCTCCTGAAGGTCATGGGCCCCTTTATATGTCCAGCTGTCCTTTGTCAACAACAAATTGTCACTGTTTTTGAATATATGCTATATGGTCATTTACGGACCTAACAGGTATCTCAAGCCGTTTGCACACCACAAAATATGTATTTTATCCAAGTCATTGTTGAACTGAAATACAATTAAGAAGTATATTAACTGTGAAATACAATTAAGAAGTATATTCATAGTGAAATAATTATTAAGCTTCAACTTAACATGATTTTTTATTCATAACAAACTGAACAATGCAAACACATTGGCATTTGGCGATAGCAAAAAGTCCTTTAGAAACACAATTTACAAAGACTCAGAATCTAGTCTCTAGTACTTGCTATAACATGAAATAATACTAGGTGTAAATAATGGGTAGGCAAACTAAAGCCCCGAGGCCGGATTCGGCCCAATCGCCTTCTCAATCCGGCCCACGGACAGTCCGGGAATCAGCATGTTTTTACATGAGTAGAATGTGCGCTTTTATTTAAAATGCATCTCTGGGTTATTTGTGGGGCATTGGAATTCATTCATATTTTTTTACAAAATAGAGTCCGGCCCCCCACAAAGTCCGAGGGACAGTGGACCGGCCCCCTGCTGGAAAAGTCTGCTGACCCCTGCTCCAAAGACTTGCTTCCCAACGCAACTTTTTGCTTCCTGGAATTTGTCCCGGTAAAAATATCGCAGGTAGAATCCTACAGGGTGTGTATTGCAAGTGCGTGAAAACGGCCCGGATCCGAGGATCCACCAGGCAGGCCGCTTGCGGATGGCGGGTCGCAAGGGGGGCTGAGAGCTGGGTGCGAAATGCGCCGGGCGGATTTCGAACCCTGAAATTTTGGGGTGTGGGTTGAATTTGAACCCTGGCGAGTGGCTGGGGAGACTCAGCCAGATGGGCGGGGTATAAATTTTATTATTATTATTATTATTTTATTATTTGCACCGGGAGAATCAATCCTAGTGCGGCATTCGATCTGTACAGCGGGACGACGGCAAGTGGCCATCTTTTCTTCCTTCAAATCACATTTTTAAGAAGAACCCGAGAGCGTAAATTTAGTTAATCAAAACGGACGCGCGTAAATTGGTTAATCCAGAATTGATGAGAAATCTCTGGGGCACACAAAAGCCGCGAAAGACTACAATTCCCATCAGCCCCTGCACCCAGCATGGCCCACGGCCAGGAAGTTCTAAGCCAGCAATGTTTGGGGGAGACATTTCCCCACCCAGAGGCAGATTTAGGGGAGCACGGTGTCCAAAATGGGGTTCTCAAGCCATCGGCCCTTTAGGTGCATTTCTCACCTGCTTTGCACAAAAAGGTGTGCAAAAAATCTCTGCCTTTTGTGGGCCTAGGAGCCTCAACCACTAATAATAATAATAAAAATAATAATAATAATTTTATTTATACCTCGCCCTCCCCAGCCAAGACCGGGCTCAGGGCGGCTAACACCAGGTATAAAACAACTGAAATTAAAACATTCTTTTAATTTACGTTAGCAAACAGATAGGAAAAATAAGAGATCGTAAAAATATAAATTAAGTTTAATTTCTGTAAGGATATAGAACATTGCTTGCATATGGTTTTTGTTCCCACGGTTTATATTTTTGCTTCTTCCAAGAAGACGTGCACCATATTTGTTATTTAAGATTTGTCAATAAAGCATCGACAAATAAAGGAAACACACGCACACAAAGAGAAACCAGTTCCCATTATTCTTTTGCCAGGACGTCCTTTAAATGGAGTTTGTTACGTTTTCTCTGGCAAGTTGTGGGTGACGCTTTTGCAAATTTGGGGGTCGCTGGGCGAGATGTGGGGGTATATCACTGTCCCATCACAAAAGCTTTTTAATTTTATTTATATATATATATATATATATATATATATATATATATATATATATATGTATATATATGTGTGTATATGTGTGTATATATGTATGTGTGTGTGTGTGTGTGTATATATATATATATATATATATATATATATATATATATATATAAAAGACAATTTTCTTGTTTTGGAGCATTTCTATACATAATTTAGAGTGATTCCATCATGCTAAGGCCACATAATTTCTAAATTGCAACGCGTACAATTTATGCATTGGCAGACCACTCCGAATAAGCACGTCTACTCGGGAGTAAGTTCCACAGGGCTGACTCTCTGGGGTAAGAAAGAGACGTCTTTTTTGAGCCTTACTTTTGAGTAACACTGTAAAAAGAGTCCCAGAAAGCCTTTTTCTTTCTTTCTTTCACATTCTGAGTTGCATTTCTGCTTCTATTGCAACATTTAGGGGTAAAAATAATAATAACATGTATTAAATGGTGTTGTTAATTAACAGGAGGCATAAAACACCTAATGGAAACTGCGGGTTTTGCCAATATTTAGGTTTTTTTTCATATTTCAAAACGTGAAAATCCAGACACAAAGGCTTTTTTAATTATTATTTTCTGGCTCAACAGCTTTTGAGCGGAAAAAAACACTTTCTTATTTTTATTTTAATAAGTTTTTTTAAAGGAAAAAAACAGTTTCCGACAGCAGAATCGGGGGAAATTCTGGATGTAACTAATATTGAGCTGGTCAAGGTAAGCAGAATTTGCACCTAGTATGGGAAAGGCAGAAATTCACCGGTTAAGCACCGCTTGCAGAGAAAACCTCACCTGTTGAATTTCTTCCTGCTCTGACAGCACAGGAACCCTAAAAGGGGGGGGGAATAGTGTATATTAGGTGAAAAGGCTTTTATTTTATTTTTTGAAGGGGGGTGCAGAATAGAAACTTTGGGCTCCTCTTTCACTTTGGGGGGTTTCCGTTCAATTAAATCACACTCCTAACGAGCCCCACCGAAATGATTGGCTCTCAAATTCAGTGGGTCTACCCCCTTGGCACCGAGATGGTTTGCCCTTGGAGAGAAGGTAACCTCACCTGTTGAACTGATGCATCACCTGTTGAATTCCTTCCTGCCCTAAAAAAAAGAGACCAAAATGTTGCATATTGGGTGGAAAGTATTTTTTTTTTTGTTGGGGGGCACAGAACAGAAACTTGGGGGGCTTCTCTCCCACTTTGGGGGGGGTCCCATTGCATTACAGCTGCAACCAGCCCCACTGAAATGGCTACTGAATTCAGTGGGTCCCTGCAGGTGTCAGCGCCTAGCCCCCCATTTTATGGGGGGAGGTTTTTTTAAAAAGAGTGGGGTGCTCCTTCCCGCAGCCCTATTGCTTTGGGGGGCTTCTCTCCCACTTTGGGGGTTCCCATTGCATTAAAGTTGCAAGGAGCCCCACTGAAATGGCTACTGAATTCAGTGGGTCCCTGCAGGTGTCAGCGCCTAGCCCCCCATTTTATGGGGGGAGTTTTTTTTTTAAAAAGAGTGGGGTGCTCCTTCCCGCACCCCTATTGCTTTGGGGGGCTTCTCTCCCACTTTGGGGGGGGGGTCCCATTGCATTAAAGTTGCAACCAGCCCCACTGAAATGGCTACTGAATTCAGTGGGTCCCTGCAGGTGTCAGCTCCTAGCCCCCCATTCTTAGGGGGGTGTTAAAGAATGGGGTGCTTCTCTCCCCCCAAATCCCATCCTACCCTCTTGCTTCTTCTGCCCCCCAACCCCCTCGGGGCTGGCTGGCTGGCTAGCTGGTTGCCGTGGGGCGGGGCTTGTGGGGCGGAGAGGGGCGGGGGTCGCGTGCTTTGGGACCACGTGGCGGCCACTGCCGGGGGTTGGGGGGGCGAGGAAGATGACCAAGGCGCCGGGGGGAGCTGGGGGGCCGAGAGGAGGCGGAGGAGGAGGGGGCCCCCGATGCCCTCCCTTGGGGTGAGCTTGCAATAACTTGGGGGGCGCGTGGGGGGGGTTGCACTTTTGCAAGCTGGGGGGTCACGCATTGCATGCATGCAAAAGGGGGCGAAGGTCCCGCTGCAAACAATGGGGTCAGTGTGGGTCACCGTGCATGCAAAGGGGGGGTCTTGCAAAAGTGGGGGGCAGGGGGTGGGTCGGGAGGGAGCTTTGGGGGGCAGGGGGTTGGTCGAGGGAGCGTGATATGGGGCAGGTGGGAGTTATGGAGTTGCAAGGGGTCCAGGGCAAGGGATATGGGGGTCAGATCTAGGGGGTGGGTCACTTAGCATGCAAGGGGAGGGGGTTTTGCAAAAGTGGGGGGCAGGGGTGGGTCGTGGGACCGTGCTATGGGGCAGGTGGGAGTTATGGAGTTGCAAGGGGTCCAGGGCAAGGGATATGGGGGTCAGATCCAGGGGGCTTGTTTGAGATGTGGGGCTGCTGCCTAGGGGGTGGGGGGCTGTAGGGGAACGAGATGGGGGGCTGCAGGGTGGAAGCAAGGGGGGCAGGAGGGTTGGGGGGCTGCTATGGGGAGAGGGAACAGGTGGTTGGGGGTAGCTTGTGTGGGGTGAAGTGTTTTGTGGGGGTCTGGCAAGTGTTGGGGGGCGGGCGATGGGGGGAGCAAGCGGGCATGGGATCTGTGGGGCAGAGAAGGGAAGGGGGAGGTTAGGGGGCGGAGGGAGGGGCTCCATTGAAGCCAATCGGGCAGTTATGGGGCGTCAGAGGGAGGGGGTCTAGGGAGATGTGGGGCGGGGGGTTCATAGAGGGGTGTTTAACATCAGAGGGGGTAGTTGTGGGTTCTATGGGGCTAGGGGAGTTGTGGGGATGTGGGGAGGAGCCATAGGGGGCGTGGAGATGGTTGGGGCGGGGAGGTGTGGGGTGGACCAGCCCCATAGCGGGGCTGTGGGGTTTCCAGAAGAGCCTTCTTGGCAAAACTGGGTGTGGGGGAGACTATTATTATTATTTATTGCACTTAAATGTGGGGAGAAGAAGGGGCTTGCTTTGGGGCGAGGGTTTTTTTTTTTAGTACGCGTGTCAGGGAGCCGGCGGTCGCATTCACACGTTCGGGCTTCTCGCGTCGAGCGGAAGAATATTGCGAGGTGGAACTCGTGAGGGGGGAAGAGCGAGATTTGCGTGTCGTGACGTTGTACACGTGTCCGGCTTTTTAAGAGGGGGAGACTTGTGGGGGGAAAAGCGAGACTCGCGACGTTGAACACGTGTCGAGCCTTTTTATGTGGGGGTGGGGACTCGTCTTCGCGTATACACGCGTGTCCCGCCTTTGTAGAGGGAGGGGAAAAGCAAAACTCGTCTTGGGGCGTCGTTTGTCGCGTTCCGACGTTACACCCGTGTCGGACTTTGTGCCTTAATGGCAAGAGGCTTTATTCATGCGCGTCGGGGCGTTTTGTTGCGAGGCGGTTGTCGCGCTTTTTATTCCCGATGTGTGTTGAGGGGAAAGAGTGTTTGTGTGTTTCGTCGCGCGTTCACGTGTCTTCGACTAGACACGTGTTTTCCCTTCCCTGAGGGGAAAACAACCTGGGACTATATTTCCCTGCCTGGAGCGGAGGGATACCTCCTTCGAAAAAAGCGCCTCGAGCGAATTGGCGGGAAAAAAAGTCGGACGCTTTACGTGTATAAAAAAAGCCGTCCGCCAACGGCTTTTCGTGCGCGCGCCCGCGGCGGAGGCCGAGTTCGCGCGAGAGGATGGAGCGCTTGAGGATCGCGCGCGGGATGATGAATGGAGCCGCCGCGGTGGGCGGGGCGAGACGAGCCAATGGGGGCCTACGTACGCACGCACGCACGTTCCGAACGTCGGGAGCGTACGTCGCCGCAGCGCCCCCTAGCGAGCAGGTGGCGCAGCGCAGGGCGTGATTGACAGCTCGCTTTTTCCCGGGGAACGTTCCATTCCCGTTTGCAGCCGTCGGAGGCGCTTTTGCAAAGCAGCAGCAGCAGCAGCCAGGCTGGCCTTGCAAGCCCGAGCGGACCTTGCAGTCGCCAGCAGCAGCAGCTGCAGCAAGCAAGCAGAACCAAGCCGAGCCAAGCACCGCTGCAACCCTGGCAGGGCGAGAGCACGGATCTGCCAGGCAGGCAGGAGCCAGAGGAGGAGGAGGAGGAGGTGGCTGGGCCGAGGCCGAATCCGACCCGCCGGGCCTCATGGAAGCGATGGATCGGAAGAGGTGGGAGTGCTCAGCTCTCCCGCAGGGATGGAAAAGGGAAGAAGTGACCAGGAAATCGGGGCTCTCCGCTGGCAAGAGTGATGTCTATTATTATAGGTGAATGTGGGGGGGGGGGGAGGAAGGAGGGGGTGGGTTTTTTTGGAGGGGGGGTGTTTACGCTGCCTGCAGCCGGCCTTTCTTCCTTCTTGCCTGCCTTCCATCGCTGCTGCAAAAGACGCTGTCAAGACGTCACGCAAGACAACCGTGAACATGCCCTTTCGCTGCAACCCTTGCATGGCCGGGGAGGGGGCCTTGCAGATGGTGGCGGGGGTCCAGAGAGATCTGCTTCTTCCCGCTTGCTTATGCAAGAAGGGGTGGCTGCGGGGGGGACCCCCAGTTGCAGTGGCACGAATCGGGGCTGTTCTGCGGGAGGCGTTGCAGGCGGATCGTGGCTTCCGTGGGGGGGGGGAGAAAAAGAAAGAGAGAGAGAGACTGAGAGGGAGAGAAGGAAGGAAGGAGAGAGAGAGAGAAGGAAGGGAAGAGAGAGAGAAAATTTGTGATAGTCCCCTTGCAAATCGCCGCCACTCAGTGCTAGTTTTGATTTTGCAAAAGATTTGGGGGGGAAGCAGGCGGGTTGCGGGGTGAGTTTCAGATTGAATGGGCACCCTATTGAATTTTTTATTGGGGGGGGGGAGAGAATACATGGAATTATTGCCTGCGTGCGCTTTTGAGGGATGCAACCCCGTTGTGCTGGTCTTGAAACGGGGAATGGGAATATCCCTGCAGCGAAAATATAATTTCTCTGTCTTTTTGCATTGAGGTTACGGGGTGTCTGCGTTGGCCGAGGGGTGTCTCTGATGCATGCCCCCCCCCCGGGGGGGCAACGTAAACACGGAGCTTTTCCGCCTAGAAAATTGTGGCTGTTCTGCATGGGGACACTGTGACAGTTCGGGAGCCGTTCACATAGCAACGGATTGACATGAATGCAGGAAATAATAACACACGCACCCCCGGTGCTGCTTGCACCAAGGTTTATTATGGGGGGGGTCAGGAACAGAACCAAGTTCTAGGTATTAGAAAGGAGGAATGCAGCCCTTAGATAATAAAATGAAAAATTGGGAAGCTGTCACTGCAGATTGTCTTCCGGTTATTGGCTCCCTTGCCAGGTGCTGGACTCCAAATCCCCCCCGCCTTGCATAGGTGAAGGTCTTTGGGGAGGGGGCTGATCTAGGCAGGTGGATCCCCCATTAGTGGCTCCCCCTGGACAGGCTGGGGAGGGGGCTGAACGGTTCATAGGGGTCCCATTTCCCCAGCCAACCTGGGATGGGTTGCTTCACCAGGGAGTGGGGGGCTCAAAATACTATTGCATCCAGGTTTTTTGGGGGGGGAGAGACTGCAGTTGTCGCAGGTTAGATATGCGGCTGTGTGCAGGCTATAGGTGCGCTGCGGGGCATTTGGGGGGGGGGGTCCTGTCTAATAAGAACATTATAGCCAGCAGGCAGTAGAAGCAATTGCAGCCTGTTTTGTTATTTGGGGACGGTGTGTGTGTGTGTGTGTGTGTGTGTGTCAGCCTGTTGCATTGAGAGAGGTCTGTTAAAGAGTATCTTTCTATGGCTGAAGTTATTCAGGGATACCCCACTGTGAATAACAATTTATTTTTTAAATATAATGATTTTTATTAGCTTTCAATTACAGTCCAATAACGACCTCATTATTACAATGCCAGCTTACGATACATTTATTAATACCAGTCGTTCAGATACCTAATGATATAATTTGGATAAAGTATATTTATCCACGCGCTAGATTTGGTTATTTTCTTTATTTCTGCGCTCCAAAATCTTACTAAGTTCCATTTTTGTTTTATTATTTATACCCCGCCAGTCTGGCTGGGTTTGTGATGACCCTGGAGAGCTCTCAAGTCTCCTGTTGTTGTTTTGGTGTGTTTCTTGTTGTTAATGCCCCACTCTGGGCAGCTTCCAACACGCATAAAAACATAATAAAACATCAAACGTTAATAATGACCATCTGATCCAATCCCAAAAAAGTCACAGTAAGTTTAAAACAAAGCAATATTCACTCATCCACTAGGAATATAATGTTGTTGTTGTTGTTGTTGAGTCGTTTAGTCTTGTCCGCCTCTTTGTGACCCCCCTGGACCAGAGCACGCCAGGCCCTCCTGTCTTCCACTGCCTCCCCCAGTTTGGTCAAACTCATGCTGGTAGCTTCGAGAACACTGTCCCACCATCTCATCCTCCGTCGTCCCCTTCTCCTTGTGTCCTCCATCTTTCCAAACATCAGGGTCTTTTCCAGGGAGTCTTCTCTTCTCATGAGGTGGCCAAAGTCTTGGAGCCTCAGCTTCAGGATCTGTCCTTCCAGTGAGCACTCAGGGCTGATTTCCTTCCGAATGGAGAGGTTGGATCTTCTTGCAGTCCATGGGACTCTCAAGAGTCTCCTCCAGCACCAGAATTCAAAAGCATCCATTCTTCGGCGATCAGCCTTCTTGATGGTCCAGCTCTCACTTCCATACATCACTACTGGGAAAAGCCAGTAATAGTAAACAGTGAAATTGAAGATCAGCAAATCGCATAGTTCCTGTTGTTTCTGTGGGGTGGCATGCACAGGAAATTTTGGGTGGGTGGCGAAGGCTGCCTTGGTGTTGCTTTGCCGGTTTGCAGCAAAGTTTGTTCCAACTAACCGCGGCGTTCATGCAACAATCATGTCGTTTGTACCGGGGTCGGGAATGTTCTCCAACCCGGAGGTTGCAGTCTGTTTTGCGCAGCCTTCCCGGAGCCAGGGTTGCAGTGAACCAATGCGAATTTTGGGTTTTGCACCGCGGCAAAGCGCTTGCGAACCTCTCTCTATCTATCCTCCAGCCTGGGAGTAATAAGCGTTTGAATCGTAGAGTTGCGAGGGAACCCCAGGGGTCATCCATCCCAACCCGCTGCAAAGCAGGAATCTCAGCTGAAGCATCCATGACCGGTGGCCACCCAACTACTGTGCTTGGAAACCTCCAAGGAAGGAGAGTCCACAACCACCGTAGAGGGACTGGTGTCGAGTCAGAATCTCTTGAAACTTGAAGCCCTGGGTTCGAGATTATTCGGATGTGATTTGGGAGCCTGGACTATGCAACCTGATGGGATATGGGGCCATGGGCGAACTCTGCATGCCGTTGTGTTTTCGGACGTAGAACAGGGGCTGTGGGAGCTCTTTGCAGCCTAGGGGCCGCTTTTCCTTCCCAGCAGCCTTGTGAGGGCCGCCTGCCAGCGGTGGGCGGGGCCAGGGAGGAAGTGGGCGGGGCAAAGGTTTGCAATTTTTGCTTTGCCCAGTACAATTTTCACACAAGGGGCACACATACCCGGTTCTCCCTGGCCAGCACATTTCCACCCGCTCATGGAAGACACTTCCAAGGGCCGGAACGGAAGCCCGGGGGCCACATCCATCCGCTGTCATGGAGCCTTTCCCAGAATCCTCTGCAACACAGAAGGGCTTTCCTTGCAGAAAGAAAGTTTGGAAACGGCCCCTCTGCATAATCCATTGTTTAATTCTCGGGGTGTTGTTTTTTTTGCAGTGGCGGCGGGTGTTCTTCAAAAAAGCAAGCCCCTCGCGTGGTTTTTTCTTTCTTTTCCAGGCTCTGAAAAACGTCTGGTGTCTGGAGCCAGAAAGGGGAGGTGCAACCAAGCTGCCTTTAATTGATAATAGGAGCCGGGATCCATTTGCAAAACCCTTTTCCCCCCTTCCTCGCTAAAGAGGGGAACAAAGAGATTTCTGCTTCGCGTCCAGAGTTGGGACATATGGAAAGTTGTTTGGGCACCTTGAATAGGGGCTGCATTCATCTTAATCTCCCGCCCCGTGCTCCCAAAAGTCTGAATTTGCAAGTTGAGCGCTTTAAATAAAAGAGCGAAAGAATCGCAAGGGGGGGGGGAGGTTTAACCCGCTTTTTATATTTTGTTCTTCGGCGGCTGGGGCAAGCCATTGAAAACCTCACAAAGCGGGCGTACTTGTGAGGAGAGGGAGGGGAGCGTGCAGAATCGTTTCTCAGCTGCTTTCTCCTTTTTCTTTACAATGAAAAATAGTGGTTTCAGGCTCCGGGGGGGCAGGGAGTCGCGCAGGCAAAAGTCGCTTTGCGCTTGCAGTTCACAAAAGGGAGACATACTGCCTTGCTTCCAAACCCCATGATGGGAGGCTTCTCTCACCCACCGAAGCGTCCGAAACTTCAGAGTTGCGCGGGTATCGCGTTTCAGAGGCTTTTTACGCACTTTTATTTTTTTCGGACGCGCTGAAATTCTGCGTTTGCTCGGCTTTTCGTGGGGAGTTTGTGTGTGTGTGTCTAGGGGGTTGTGAATTGAGAGCTCCGGAAACAAGCGCTGAAAATTCAGCCTGTTGGAAAAGTTGAATCGGTCCTAGGAGGTCAGTAAGGCGACGCTTGTGTACGTATTTGAACAGCAAACTTGTTCCTGCAGATTTATGGAGAAGGGAGAAGCCAATGGCCATCAAGTGTCTCTGCCATCTTGGGGTTGCATGCCTGGAGATCCTTGGATCCTGACTTTTTCTCACACACTTAAGACCCCATCCTGTAGAATTCTGTCCGTTCTGTTTTATCTACACAATCGGAATGAATTTCGGGAGCGAAGATGCTTTTGCGCAGCGAATTGGGAATCGTTTTGATTGCAAATGTTATATATCGACCTGCCCCGCTCCTTCTTAAAAGTGACGTGGGCCGTTCATAACGTGAGTTCCACAGGACAGGGGTCAAAGTGCGTCAAAACGGTCCAGATCCGGGGATCCCCAGGCATGCACCTGCAGATGGCCGAGACGTCAGGCGACAATTGGCGCCCGGGCATCTTCGCTTGATGGCAAGCGGCCAATAAAGGTAAAGGGACCCCTGAGCATTAGGTCCAGTCATGGCCGACTGGGGCTGTGGCACTCATCTCTCTTTACTGGCCGAGGGAGCCGGCGTACAGCTTCCGGGTCATGTGGCCAGCAGGACTAAGCCGCTTCTGGCGAACCAGAGCAGCGCACGGAAACGCCGTTTCCCTTCCCGCCGGAGCGGTACCTATTGATCTACTTGCACTTTGACGTGCTTTCAAACTGCTAGGTGGGCAGGAGCAGGGACCGAGCAACGGGAGCTCACCCCATCATTGCGGGGATTCGAACCGCCGACCTTCTGATCGGCAAGTCCTAGGCTCTGTGGTTTAGCCCACAGCGCCACCTGCGTCCCACACAAGCGGCCAATAGCCAGGTGGAAAACGCGCCTGGCCCCTGGCTAATTTCAAACAGTGGCTCTCTCCGCCATCTCCCTCCGTCAGTTGCTTTAGCAGTAAAGCACTTCTCCTTCGCGCTTGTGGGCTTGGAATACACCTGCCAGAGGTACATAGGGATTAGATGCAGCCCTCCAAGCCTTTTTCCCTGGCCCTTGGGACTCCCACCCCCTTGCTGGGCCTGCTGCTGTGCTTTTGGCTGGCTGGAATGCACACCTAACCAGCGATCATTCCTCTCGCTCGCCCGTATTAAAGGACGAGGGTTTGGCATCCAGAAACCTCGCTTTGTGTCTTTGTCTCCCGTTGCAAAGCAAAAAAAACGGTAAGAGCCTCACCCATTGCTGCAACGAATTTGCCTACGGCCCTGCCCTCTAGAGCCATGCGGCCCTCAAAAAGTTCCCTGCGATAGGAAGAGACAGAAGAAGTTTTCTCTTTTTCTTTGCTTTGCGGCTGTGTTGTTTTCCTCTGCCCCGAACGGATTTTGTTTCGCTGCACCCGGTTTGCCTCGTGCTAACGCTCCCAGAAGCCATAATTTCTCTCCCTCTCCGTCCCTCTATTTCCCCCCCCCCAGCCCGAGCGGGAAGAAATTCCGAAGCAAGCCTCAGCTGGCCCGTTACCTCGGCAACTCCATGGACCTGAGCACCTTCGACTTCCGGACGGGAAAGATGCTCATGAGCAAAGTGAACAAGAACAGGCAGCGGATGCGCTATGACTGTTCCAGCCAGGCCAAGGTAAGCCCGGCTCTCCACCCCAGGAGCCCCATAGCACTTGACCCTCGCCATGCCAGCCTCCCCAGGCCTTTTGTGCGAAAGGCAGCCCTGCTACGCTGCAGGCAACGCAAAACAAAAAACAAAAAACTTGCTCCGTGTGGCATCTGCCTCCTCGGATGGATCATAAGGAAAGGGTTAAAATAGATGTGATTGGCCAGTGAGAATGCAAGGGGGAATAAAAGTTGGAGTGGGAGGTTTTGAAAGTGAGTTGAGTTGAGGTTTGGGAGTTGAAGAAGGAAGAGGTGTGGGTTGGTAGAGTTGTATTGTGAGAGAGTGAGAGGAATTGTTAGGTGGAGTCAGATAGATAGTTGGAATGATCAGTTTAAAGTTGCTAGGAACTAAGATTTAAGAAACTGACAAGAAAAATTAACTGAAACCGTAAGCTTGTCCCTGCATTTAAAAATAAACTTGATTATTTGTTTATGTTAACAACTGACTGGACTCCGTGTGTCCCCGTGAGATACGGGGTGGTGGCAGCGGAAAAAGCAATCGCAGTGGCGGCACAGGGTCAATAGACCGTCAAACGTCCCGGGGCCCTGTGTGTGATCGCCACACTCCGTTAAGGCAAGGATGCTTAACTTCTGCAGTCTCCATAAATCTTCGCTCCGCTCCTCCCAAGGAGGAGGAAATTTGGGGAGGGCATGGGGCTAGAGTTTTGTTGCAGAAGCACAAATCTTCCCTTTCTTCCAAGAAACGCACTTTGAAAAAGTTGTCCCTAAGGATACAGTGGAACCTCGGTTTTCGAACATAATCCGTTCCGGAAGAACAGGGCCTTCTCTGCAGTGGCTCCCCGTCTGTGGAATGCTCTCCCGAAGGACGTTTGCCTGATACCTTCATTATACACCTTTAGGCGCCGGGCAAAAACGTTCCTTTTTAACCAGGCCTTTGGTTGATCTTATTGACATCTAACACCCTTTTGGAATGTGGTTTTTTTGGGGGGGGGGTTATTGGGTTATAGTTTTTGGTTTGATTTTATATGTTGTGGTCTTGTTCGTGAACCGCCCTGAGACTTCCAGGTATAGGGTGGTGTATAGATTGAATGAATGAATGAATAACGTCCGAAAATCAAAGGGCAGTCGACGAAATCCATTGAAAAAATAGAGACGCCCACCTCGGAAGCCGTTTGACTTCCAAGGCGCGTTTGAAAACGGAAGCACTCACTTCCGGGTTGTCGGTGTTCAGGTTCCGAATTGTTCGTCAACTGAGACGTCCGAGAACCGAGGTTCCGCTCTAAAACAAAACGACTGTAAGTTTAGTTTGGAGATGGTATTGAACAGCAGTCCGATCAAATCAAAGAAACAAGGAATATTTGTGTGATAATTTGGATGCCAGGAAACAGGGACTTGCGTTCACATGTGGTGGGCGTGTAAATATGTACAGTGGTACCTCGGGTTACATACGCTTCAGGTTACAGACTCCACTAACCCAGAAATAGTACCTCAGGTTAAGAACTTTGCTTCAGGATGAGAACAGAAATCGTGCTCTGGCGGCGCGGCAGCAGCAGGAGGCCCCATTAGCTAAAGTGCTGCTTCAGGTTAAGAACAGTTTCAGGTTAAGAACGGACCTCCAGAACGAATTAAGTACTTAACCCGAGGTACCACTGTACAATTATTATTTTTTGGCAAAGATTGTTTAAGGAGATTACAGAAAAACCACTGGGTGAAAAGTCCAGAGGTGGAATTATTGTTATCGATTTACGATGGGGTGGTGGAGGGTTCTCAGGCTAGGAAGGGCTTGCTCGCAAGGTTATCAACAGGTGCACGAGTTTAGGAAGTGGGAGAAGGGGCAAGGTGAAGCATCAAGGTGCGCCGTTTTCGATCTGTTGGGGTCACCTGCCTCTCCGTCGTTCTGTTTCCAGGGCAAACCCGACCTGAACACGGCGCTCCCCGTCCGGCAGACGGCGTCAATCTTCAAACAGCCCGTCACCAAAATTACAAACCACCCAAACAATAAAGTCAAAACGGACCCCCAAAAGTCAGTCGACCAACCCCGCCAGGTAAGCGGGTCCTGGAGGGCGCACACCTGTGTGCTGTGTATTCAGTGAGTCTGCGTTTGCCTGAGCTGGAGCCTGGACTAAGGATTCTGAGCTCCTCATGATGTCCCAATCCCAGGACATTTTCAGGATTTCCTGTGTGTCCGTGGCATTTCTTCCTGTCCTCGTTCTAATGAAGTTTTTGGATACCTGTATTTTGGGAATAGGGGGCGCAGGTGGCGCTGTGGGTTAAACCACAGAGCCTAGGGCTTGCCGATCAGAAGGTCGGCGGTTCAAATCCCCGCCATGGGGTGAGCTCCCGTTGCTCAGTCCCTGCTCCTGCCAACCTAGCAGTTCGAAAGCACGCCAAGGTGCAAGTAGATCAATAGGTACCACTCCGGCGGGAAGGTAAACGGCGATCAGCCTTCTTGATGGTCCAGCTCTTACTTCCATACATCACTACTGGGAAAACCATGGCTTTAACTATACGGACCTTTGTTGGTATGCAAGTTGGCATGCAAGTAGGAGTTAATAATTTTAAATAAATGACACTTGGAAAGGATTCTCTCTGCCTGAGAGCCAGCATTGGACTGTGTGCACATGGCTTCTCTCCACCTGCACCCAAAAAAAGAAAAGAACCATGGGAGATAGAGTTTCCCACTCTTACAGCTACAGTTCCCAGCGCCCTTAACAAACAACCCTTTCCCAAGGATTCGCGCCATGTGCTTTTAAATGTGCGGGCAGCTGGTGTTTTTGTTCAGAGAAATGTGCTTAACGGGTCATTCTTTCTCTCTTTTTTCTCTCCTATTCCCAGCTCTTCTGGGAGAAGAAGCTCAGTGGCCTGAACGCCTTTGATATCGCAGAGGAGCTGGTGAAAACCATGGACCTCCCAAAAGGTTTGCAAGGTACTTGTGCCCCTTTTTGATCGCTGCAAATAAACGATAAGTCACCTCGCCCCGCATCCTGCCTCTGGGGTCAACTAGATACCATCAGAGGGAATATAATAAAAATTTATTATTTATGCCCTGCTCATCTGGCTGGGTTTCCCCAGCCACTCTGAGTGGCTCCCAACCGAATACAGTATTAAAAACACAATACAGCATTAAGCATTAAAAACTTCCCTAAACAGGGCTGCCTTCAGATGTCTTCTAAAAGTCAGATAGTTGTTTATTTCCTTGACGTCTGATGGGCATTCCACAGGGCGGGAGCCACCACCGAGAAGTCCCTCTGCCTGGTTCCCTGTAACCTCACTCCTCGCATTTTTATTTGCACCCCTCCCATCTGACTGGGCTGCCCCAGCCACTCTGGGCAGCTTCCAATATATACGAAAGCGCAATAAAGCATTCCAAAAACAGCAGTTGCGGAACCTTATTGGGCCACCGTAAACTCGCCCCCGGGGTGCCCCTTACCCCAATATATAAAAAAGCATTATTCAGAACCATGGTTTGCGGAGCCCACTATGAAATACAGTGGTACCTTGGGTTAAGTACTTAATTCGTTCCGGAGGTCTGTTCTTAACCTGAAACTGTTCTGAACCTGAAGCACCACTTTAGCTAATGGGGCCTCCTGCTGCCGCCGCATGATTTCTGTTCTCATCCTGAAGCAACGTTCTTAACCTGAGGTACTATTTCTGGGTTAGCAGAGTCTGTAACCTGAAGCGTCTGTAACCCGAGGTACCACTGTACAAATTTAAAACAGTAACCCATTTATTTAAGATCCAGTTACAACGACGTACAGTGGTACCTCGGGTTACAGACGCTTAAGGTTCCATACGCTTCAGGTTACAGACTCTGCTAACACAGAAATAGTACCTCAGGTTATGAACTTTGCTTCAGTCTGAGAACAGAAATCGGGCTTCGGCAGCGGGAGGCCCCGTTAGCTAAAGTGGTGTTTCAGGTTAACAGTTTCAGGTTAAGAACGGACCTCTGGAACGAATTAAGTACTTAACCCGAGGTACCACTGAAGTTTAATTAAGTCAACAAACACCAATGGATCTGGTGATACCAGATCTTTTCAAAGCCGCCGGGTCATTTACACCACCTGTGCCCCCCTTGCCTGCTCTGGGACCGCCCAACCGCCCTATATGTAGACACCTACAACAGCGTTCGTCAACCTGGCGCCCTCCAGCTGTGGTCCAAAATATCTGGAGGGTCCTAGGTTTATAAGGCCTGAACCCAGGGGTCAGCAGACTTTTTCATCGGGGCCGGTCCACTGTCCCTCAGACCTTGTGGGGGGCCGGACTATATATTTGGGGGGGGGGGAATGAACGTCAGCAGCCGTGCAGTGACCGCACGCTCCGTGTCTCCTCCCGCAGGTGTGGGGCCCGGCTGCACCGACGAGACCCTCCTCTCCGCCATCGCCAGCGCCCTCCACACCAGCACCATGCCCATCACCGGGCAGCTCTCTGCCGCCGTGGAGAAGAACCCCGGAGTCTGGCTGAACACCTCCCAGCCCCTCTGCAAGGCCTTCATGGTGACTGATGAGGACATCAGGTCAGTGACGCTCCCTGGAGCAGGGAGAAGTTTTCTCTCTCTTCCTGTCTCTCCCTCTTTCTTTCTTTCTTTCTTTCTTTCCTTCCTTCCTTCCTTCCTTCCTTCCTTCCTTCCTTCTTTCTCTCTCCCCCTCTTTATCTCTGTCTCTTTCTTTCTTTCTTTCTTTCTTTCTTTCTTTCTGTCTGTCTGTCTGTCTGTCTGTCTCTCTCTTTATCTCTCCCTCTCTCTCCCCCCTTTCTGTTTCTCTTTCTTTCTTTCTTTCTGTCTGTCTTTCTTTCTTTCTGTCTGTCTCTCTCTTTATCTCTCCCTCTCTCTCCCCCCCTTTCTGTTTCTCTTTCTTTCTTACTTACTTTCTTTCTCTCTCCCTCTTTCTTTCTCCCCCTCTTCCTCCCTGTCTCTTTTTCTTTCTTTCTCCCCCTCTTTATCTCTCTCTTTGTCTCTTTCTGTCTTTATCTTTCTCTCTCTTTCTTTATCTCTTTCTTTCTCCCTCTTTCTTTATCTTTCCCTCTCTCCCCCTTTCTTTCTTTCTTTCTTTCTTTCTTTCTTTCTTTCTCTCTGTCTTTCTCTTTCTTTATCTCTCTCATCCTCTCTCTCTTTCACTATTATTATTATTATTATTACTAATACTACTACTACTACTATTATTACAGTGGTCCCTTGGGTTACAGACGCTTCAGGTTACAGACTCCCCTAACCCAGAAATAGTACCTCAGGTCAAGAACTATGCTTTAGGATGAGAACAGAAATCGCGCAGCGGCAGCGGGAGGCCCATTAGCGAAACTGGTCCTTCAGGTTAAGAACAGTTTCAGGTTAAGAAGGGACCTCCGGAACAAATTAAGTTCTTAACCCGAGGTACCACTGTATTATTATTATTATTATTATTATTATTATTATTATTATTATTCAATCTCTACAATATCCTTGTTTAGCTGAGCTGGCCTTAACTGTGCCCAGTATTCCAAACACCAACATTTTCTTCCTCTCGTGGCCATTGTTTCTGTTCTTCTGTTCTGGCCTCAACCAGAGCCAGGGCCTTTTCATCTGTGGCCCCGATCTGGTGGAACGCTCTGCCACAAGAGACTAGGGCCCTGCGGGACTTGACACCTTTCCGCAGGGCCTGCAAGACAGAGCTGTTCCACCAAGCCTTTGGTCAGCCTGACTCCCTCCTTTGGCAATCTTCACAGAACTTTAGCCTAATGGTTGCCATCAATTTGATTTGAATTAATTTTATAATGAAATGATTTTAGAATGTTGTACTGTTTTATTGTTGCTAGCTGCCCTGAGCCCGGCTTCAGCTGGGGAGGGCGGGATATAAATAATTTATTATTATTATTATTATTATTATTATTCTTGCACCTTGAGGGTTCCACCCTCTTGACCGCAAAGGGGTCTCCGCACTGGTCTCCCAGGCGTGTGGCGGAAACGCAAAGCAGCTGCCAAGACAGGCGGTTGTTTGGGGAGGGGGCTATGCCGCCATCCCCCAGCCTCCAGCTTCCCTTCCCTCCCTTCCCCATACAGGAAACAGGAAGAACTCGTACAACAAGTGCGAAAGAGGCTGGAAGAAGCTCTGATGGCAGACATGCTGGCTCACGTAGAGGAGATTGCGCGGGACGGCGAGGCGCCCGAGGAGAAGGCCCTGGGGGACGAAGACAGGGAGGAGGAGGAGGAGGAAGAAGAGGACGTGGATCGCGGGCCGGAGGTGGAGAGCGTATAGTCCAGGTAACAACACCCTCAGTTGCTCCGGGGAAAACTCTGTCGCTCCGTGGCAAAACATGCAAGCAGGAAAGACTCCATGTCTGAATCCCTAGAGGACTGCTGCCAGTCAGTGCAAGCCAGAGGTTTTCAACCGTTTTTGGCTCCGCGGCTCCCTTGACCAACTGCATTCTTTTTGCGGCGTCCCTGTGGGGCTCAGGAGCCCCCTTCCCTGCAGAGCTGGCAGCCCCTCACCCTTTTTCGAACCCCCTCCCTTGTGGAGCGTTCCCTCGGCCTCCTCTCCCCTTTCCACCGTGTTGCTTTCTCATCTCAGTCGGTGGAAAGATTGGACTGTCGGCTGCCCCAGATATAGAGTCCCGTCGACGATCAGCCATCAATTCAGTTTGCATTTAATGGCAAGCTTATCTCGCTAAACCACAGAGCCTAGGACTTGCCGATCAGAAGGTCGGCAGTTCGAATCCCCGCAATGACAGGGTGAGCTCCTGTCGCTCAGTCCCTGCTCCTGCCAACCTAGCAGTTCGAAAGCACGTCAAAGTGCAAGTAGATCAATAGGTCCCGCTCCGGCGGGAAGGTAAACGGCGTTTCCGTGCGCTGCTCTGGTTCGCCAGAAGCGGCTTAGTCCTGCTGGCCACATGACCCGGAAGCTGTACGCCGGCTCCCTCGGCCAGTAAAGCGAGATGAGCGCCACAACCCCAGAGTCTGTCGTGACTGGACCTAATGGTCAGGGGTCCCTTTACCTTTACCTGTCTCGCTTGCTCTTTCCAAAAACTCTATGGAAGCCAAAAACACAGCCCTCCGTCAAAACCCACACTTTCCCGAATGGCGTGGTGCTGTTCTCTGGCCAAGCAGTGTGCAGAAAAATGCACGGATTGGGGCCAAGTGTGTGCCAAGAGGTGTTGAAAATAGCACTCCAAAGTCCATCATATCAGGGCAAAGGTTTTCAATCTTTTTGGGTCCACGGCTCCCTTGGCCAATAAATCAAGATGTGCGCCACAACCCCAGAGTTGGCCACGACTGGACCTAATGGTCAGGGGTCCCTTTACCTTTACCTAGTCCTCTGTGATTGATCAAGTCTCTCTCTCTCTTCCTTCAGGGAGTCCCTCTTGAGAATCCTAGCCTTTCCTCGCCCCGCAAAGAGGCGAGCTTGCCGCCGGACAGCGTCGCATGTCGTCTCCGCAGCCACCTGGAGATGCCTTCGGCCTCCGGTCGTCTTCAGCCTTTATTTGCCGGACACTCGAGAATCCAGTGGCTCAGTAGATCCTGGGTGGCTTGAAGATGGACTTTACTAAAATCCGTACTCTTTCTCTCTCTCCTCTCTCAACCCACCACCCCCCATTTGTCATTTCCTCAAGTGTTGACAGGGAAGGAACGCAGAGAAACTGCAAACGTTAACTGCTCCGTCTTTCATTTCCAGGGAGCAGCGAAGCATTTTGAGCCTGCTTCCCTGGTTGTTGGTTTTTTATCATTATTAGGTAGCACACACGTACTCAAACTTAACGTCCTCTTTCGGCTTAAGGTAGAGGCGCCGTTTTTAAATGGGGACCACCTGTCCCGTACTTGGTTTGGTTGCTCCAGTTGTAGATAATCCTTCCTTCTGCGAAATCTCGCTATGGGATTTGTGTGTGCGTTTGTGTGTTTTCATCTTAACTTTTCCAGACTGTCCGGTCTTCCCAGAGGTGTAACAGGGGGGTTCCTTCCCATATGAGGGGAACGGTGACCGTCTCGGGGACCCCAAAAGCTGCCAGCCGTTTGTGTGGAACTCTCGAAAGTGCAAACATTTGGGGTTACGCACACAAAGTCCATTTATCCAGTGGCAATATCGTGGGGGTGGGTGGGACCCTTTCGGAGAAAACTTTCGTAAGCTTAAAGGTGCTGTATCATTTGTGTGTTTTTCACGACCTGTGCATAGTGAGGAGGAGGGCATATACTGACCTCCCCAAATCCGTTTTACTAGACTCAAATCATTTGCTTTTGGGCGGCAGATGTGGCCTTTTGCTCGTCTCACACAATTGAAAGCGATAGATCGAAAGCGGCGCGTGTCCTCAGAAGAGGCGAGCTGAACTGATCTGGTTTTGCAACGATTGCAGAGTCTGGCTTATTAGACGTGTTCAGCATCAGAGTACACCCCACAACACAAAGCTGTCCCCAAATCAGACTTGCTTGGAATTAGCGCAACCCTTGCCTGAGGAGCCAGCATGTCGCCGTGCAAAAATCTGCGGGTTTTAATTGCATCGTTGCCATGCAGAAATCTGGGTTTTAATTGCAGCCTCCGTGCAGAAATCTGGGTTTTAATTGCAGCACTGCTGTGCAAAAATCTGTTGGTTTAAATTGCACCGTTGCCATTCAGAAACCTGTGGCTTTTACTTTTACCCAGGCTTGTTCTGAACCTATTTAAACCATTTCTTTCCGGAGCCACACACGATGACGGGAACCTGTGACGGAAAATCCTGGCTTGTTTTCGCCGCCTGGGACCCATGCAGTTTTCGGTTTTGGGTCAGCGCAGCAGTACCTGCCCCCCGAATCCCCTCTCCAGTGCCCATCCCACCTGCCAGCTCCCCATTGGTGCTTCTAAACCAACATATAGGATTGTTTCTTTGGAGTGGGGGGGAAATGGGGCTCGGCTGCTTCTTCGGAGACGCCGCTTTTCCCCATTAGAGAGGGAAACCCCTACACCTGCTTCACTGGCCATCCCTGCTACTGAATTTTGTCCATTTCGGATTTGTGTGTGTGTGTGTGTCTTAATCCCAGAAGCACGGATTTTCACTCCGTTCCGAAGCAGTTTTTGGGACTCCCTTTTGGGTAGGGAATGTTAGGAGAGGCACATTCTTGCAATGGAGGGATTTGCCAGTTTTGTACACACACAGAGATGCCTGTCTTTCCTCCGTCTCCTTTTTTCCTCCACCTGCGGTTCCACCTTTTCAGATCACTCCACGCAAACCCTTTTCCTCTTAAGCTTTCGCCGGCAGTAAAAACAGCGCCAGCAAGCTTCTCTCTTTCCCTGCGATGTTGCCGTGGTAGAAACCTCATGCCTGCCGCACAGACAACTTATTTTTGCGGCGTCTCATCACAACCCGGTGGTCCCCGTCCGAAGCGAGTTTCTTTTATTCCTCGAAGCGACTTTTGTATCGGCTGCTTTTTGCGGGGTGGGGTATAGCGCGGTTTTGCAGCTTTTAGATATTTCGCAGCGATCCGGGAGCCCCTTCTCCCCGCCTCGCCTCCTTAGCACTAACCGATGATGTCCTTTCAGCCGTGATCATATTTGTAATATTTGTTGGGGGGGGGGGACTATTAGTTTTGTAATTAAAAAGGAAAAAAGAAAACGATGTTTTGCGTACATTCTTCCGGTGTGTTTCAACGCTTGGGGAGAAAAGGTCGAGCGTGAATGCAAGTTGTCGTGCGACCCCGAGGCTGTGGAGTTGGAAAAGGATCGGGAGGTGCAGGAACATTGCTGAGAAAAGGACCAAGCATTTTGCCTTTTTAAAAATTCACCCCTTAACCTCCTCTTCTCCAGGCTAAACATGCCCAGCTCCCTTAGCCGTTCCTCATAAGGCATCGTTTCCAGGCCTTTGACCATTTTGGTTGCCCTCCTCTGGACACGTTCCAGTTTGTCAGTGTCCTTCTTGAACTGTGGTGCCCAGAACTGGACACAGTACTCCAGGCGAGGTCTGACCAGAGCAGAATACAGTGGCACTATTACTTCCCTTGATCTAGATGCTATACTCCTATTGATGCAGCCCAGAATTGCATTGGCTTTTTTAGCTGCCGCGTCACACTGTTGGCTCATGTCAAGTTTGTGGTCAACCAAGACTCCTAGATCCTTTTCACATGTAGTGCTCTCAAGCCAGGTGTCAGCCATCTTGTATTTGTGCCTCTCATTTTTTTTGCCCAAGTGCAATACTTTACATTTCTCCCTGTTAAAATTCATCTTGTTTGTTTTGGCCCAGTTCTCTAATCTGTCAAGGTCGTTTTGAAGTGTGATCCTGTCCTCTGGGGTGTTAGCCACCCCTCCCAGTTTGGTGTCATCTGCAAATTTGATCAGGATGCCCTTGAGTCCATCATCCAAGTCGTTGATAAAGATGTTGAATAAGACCGGGCCCAAGACCCTGTGGCACCCCACTAGTCACTCAGGAAATCTCTGAGCCCGCTGGGCTTTTGCTCAATGAGGTGGTCGCAGAGTTCAGCACTTTTCCCCATTTGGAAATAATAATAATAGTGTTGAAGGAGGAAGTTGGGAAGAGCGCCACACTTTACCACTTCCTGTTTCAGATCTATGTGCTTTTTTCAAGGATCAGGTTAATTCTACCAGATCTGCATTTCGCCCAGATCGCTTACAAAGTTCACTCTGCTTTTCCTTCGGTGGGTGGGTCTGATCCAGTGAAGTAGCAGGGAAACTCCCAAAAGTTTGGCACCCTCCACGAGGGGTTTATCAATTTCACTTTTAATTTGTATTCCGCCTTCAGGCGGTTTGCAGGCTGCAAAGAAAATAGATGGCAAAGATCGTGCACGTTGTAGTAATTATTATTATTATTATTATTTATTTATACCCCGCCCATCTGGCTGGGTTTCCCCAGCCACTCTGGGTGGTTTCCAGCAAAATACTAAAATACAATAATTCGTCAAATATTAAAAGCTTGCCTAAATAGGGCTGCCTTCAGATGTCTTCTGAAAGTCAGGTAGTTGTTTATCTCCTTGGCATCTGATGGCAGAGGGTGCCACCACCGAGAAGGCCCTCTGCCTGGTTCCCTGCAACCTCACTTCTTGCAGGGAGGGAACCGCCCGAAGGCCCTCGGAGCTGGACCTCCGTGTCCAGGCAGAACAATGTGATCCAATCTGATCCAATACCAAAAGTCGTCACGGTAACTTTAAAATAAACAACTATCAAAGCAGCATTTGACAATCCGTTAGAATATAGTAGTGAGCAGCAAAATTAAATATCCACGAATACTAATTAGAACAGCTTGCACTTGTCAGTTACAATAAGGAATTCCTAAACTGTGATCAGTTAAAATAAGGGCAAGGCACAGTGCACAGAACACACAAAGGAGGAGGTAGATAGCTTGGTCCCAGGCACAGGTCCAGTCTTGGCATCTAAATAGGCGTGGGACTGTCCTTTTGCCCAGAACCACGGAAAGAGAATCGCTAACAGCCAGGGTGGGAGATATTTCTGTGGTCTTCCACCCTAAAATGCCCAGCTTCCTTTCAGATGGCATCACCATCCTTTAAAAAAGAGGGGGGGAGGAAAGAGGGAGGGAGAGAAGGAAAGGGAAGCAAGGAAAGAGGGAAGGAAGGGGCTGAAGGAAAAAGGGAAGGGAGGAGGGATGAAAGCAAAGGGAGGGTGGGAGATAAGGAAGGAAAGGGGAGGAAGGATGGAAGGAAAAAGGGAGGGATGGAAGGGAAGTGGGGAGGAAGGGGCTGAAGGAGAAAGAGAAGGATGGAAGGAAAGGGAGGGAGAGAAGGAAGGATGAAAAAGGGATGGAAGGGGCTAAAGGCAAAAGGGAAGGATGGAAGGATGAAAGGAAAGGGAGAAAGAGAAGGGAAGGAAGGAAGGATGAAAGGGAAGGGAGGGAGGGAGGGAGAGAAGGAAGGAAGGAAAGGGACGGAAGGGGCTAAAGGAAAAAGGGAAGGGAGGAAGGTTGGAAGTAAAGAGAGAGGGAGGGAAGGAATGAAGCAGGGAGAGAGGGAGGGAGGGGGGAGAAAAAGAAAGAAAGAAAAAGGCAGACAGACAGACGACCCGCAGCAGCAGCAGCAGCAATCGCACCCCCCCCCAGCCCCTGCCAGTTGCCCCCCAAGGGTCCAGGGCGGCGGAGGGGGAGGCGAGGAGGGCGTGGCTGTGATTTGCCCTCCCCCTGCTTCTCCCCCCCCCTTGGGCGCATGCGCGCTCCCGGCCGCTCCTCCCGGCGCCGGCTCTCATTGTTGGGCACCGGGTGACGCGCGGGCGTCGCGGGGCGAGGCTCGGACGCCTGGTGGGTGCGGGGCAGCTGGCTGGGCTCCCCTCCTCCTTCTCCTCCTTCCTTCCTTCCTTCCTTCCCTCCCTCTCTCTCTCTCTCTCTCTCCTCCTCCCTTGGATGGGCTTGCAAACAAAAGAGGGGGGCTGGGCGAAGGGGCTGGGGCGCGCGCAAAGGCGGGCGGCGGCTGGGGGCGGTGCGCAGCCCCCCAAAAGCCGGGGGTCCCAGGCTGGGGGGCCAGCAGGAGGAAGAGGAGGAGGAGGAGGAGGGAGAGGGAGGAGGGGGTCGGGGGCCTGCCATGCCCAGCGCCCTCTACCAGCTGGAGGGGGGTCCCGGCACCTGCTGCCCCCCTCCCGGCTTGGGCAGCCTGCTGCTGAACCCCCAGATCCTGCCCCCCGCTTGCTTCGACCCCAACAGCAGCATCCTCCCCAAGGGAGACCTCTCAGAGCATCCTTCTCCTCCTGCGACGGAGGACCACCAGAGGGATGAGGATGCTGAGCTTGGGGATGATGGAGAAGAAGAAGAGGAAGACCCCTCCGCCGCTCTCCGCTTCGCCCTGGACCAGCTCTCCATCTTGGGCTTGGCTAAGGAGGAGGAGGAGGAGGAAGCGGCTAGAGGAAAGGCGGAGGAGGAGGGTAGAGGAGGAGAAGAGGAGGAGGAGGATGCGGCGGCGCAGCAGCAACATCAGCACCAGGAGAAGGATGGAGACCATGGACCGCTTCTGGAAGAGACAGAGGGGCTGGACCGCTTTGCCTATGCCGGAGGAGCAGGAGGAGCGGCGGTGGCTCTGCCCCTCCTGGGCCCCGAAGGCGGCAGTGCCCCGCCGCCCCCCGAGATCTTCGGGGCCTTCCCGGCCCACTTGGGGCCCCCCCACGCCCCGCAGCCCCCCCTGCTGGCCGGGCAGCACCTGGGCAGCATCGGAAGCCGCAAGAGGAGCGTCAACATGACCGAGTGCGTCTCAGTGCCCAGCTCAGAACATGTGGCCGAAATTGTGGGCAGGCAAGGTAAACCATAAAAGCTGCAATTAATGGGGAACCCCTGGGGTGGGTGTTGGGGGGGGCGCTGGTTTGCTTTGCCCACCTTGGAACAGGAGCCCAGCAGGTGAGGAGCCGTGACAGGGAGACCCTTTCCGAAATGCGCAAATAATAATTTTACTATTTATACCCCGCTTGCATTGCCAAGACACCCACTTAGTAAAACTCACTTGTGAGTTTCCTTTTGGGGGGGAGTGGTCATTATTATTATTTTTGCATGGGGGTGGCCTGTGTTTTCAGTGCGGCCTGCCCCCCTCTCTCTCCCCTTAACTTTCTTTTAACCAAGAAATAAAATGGGCATCTTCTAGGCAGCGCCTTACGAAGAAAAATCCCAAAGTTAGAGCCATTTCTCTCTCTCTTAGAAATGGGATTTTTGTGGAGGGAGGGTGGAATTAGAGGACAGGCATGCTTGCAGGGGGGGCATATTGGTAGCTAAGCTAGAGGACACCCCTCCTCCAAAAAAATGGTCTAACATAAATATATGTTTACCGTTTTTCAACGTAGGATGGAAATTGAGAGGGGGGTAGTTTACCTCTCTGTGACTTCCTCCCCCCCCAAAAAAATACACCCACCAAATTGCTTACCACCTGAGTTTATAAAGGCAGCCCTGTAGAGCTTTTTCTCGCAGATTTTAAGGCCTCAAAAGATTCCCCCAAACCATGAACTGCCTTAAACTCTAGGCCTATCCCATTTCTGCTTTGGGGTGACTGGGGGGGGAACCCCACACAAACCCCAAATCCTCTTGTTCTTCTGTATCCTAGGAACAGCGAGAAGGGAAGGGAAGGAAGTTTGGGGAGCGCTTGACTTTTTTGCCATCCCAAAGCGAAATAAATCAGTGTCTCTTTTGATATCTGTTCAGACCTGCCCTCGCTTTTATAAAAAGGAGAGAGACAGAAAGAGAGATTTGGGCAAGAGATTTTTGATATTGGAAGGGGGGAGGCTGGAATCCCTCCTCTCTGGGAGACCCATGTCAGCCTGTGTGCAAGGTTTGCCTCCCAATACGACCCAGGTAAAACTGTTGAACCTTTTGAACCTTCCACTGAAATTAAAATTAAAATAAAAAAGGGTGGCATCCGATCGAGCTCTGCTCAGGGTCGATGGGCCTAGAACGAACGGGCCTGGATTTCAGTGGGCTTACTCTGA
Source organism: Podarcis filfolensis (assembly GCF_964270895.1). Classification (NCBI taxonomy): domain Eukaryota; kingdom Metazoa; phylum Chordata; class Lepidosauria; order Squamata; family Lacertidae; genus Podarcis; species Podarcis filfolensis. Next base: position 11,661,818 of record NC_139622.1, read on the forward strand.
GTAGGACGAACTTTGCCATCGGTCATTTCCCCACCCCCCAAAGAAACCCTCCCAAAATTCTTGATGGACCTTGGTGTTGCCATTTGCGTCTTTGTCTTGTGTTTTGACTTCCAAACTTCACCTTTTCAAAACAAAACCCCTCTCTTTTTTAAAAAACAAACCCTGATGTGTCTTTGATTCCCTGCTTGGAAAAGGAAGATAGATTTTTTTAAAAACGGCCTAGAAAGGGGAGTAGGTTGAATATTAAACCACCGCCCCTTTGCTTTTTGCAAAAATAAAATACGGATGAAAGCAAACCTAGTTTTAAAGCATATGTTTAGGGTTTGCAAAAAAACACACCCCAAAATGGAACAGTATCACACCCTTCCTGCTTTAAGTGTGGAACCGGTTGTGACGTGCAATTCCACACACACACACACACACACACACACACACACACAGCATTTCCCCAAATCTCTATATATCTAAGGCTGGCCTTCCCATATGCTGCAACCTTCCTTGTCTTTGTTCCTTCAGCTCCTGTGCAATGTTCCTGAATTCCCAACTTCTCGCTTTGGGGTTTTGCTTGCTGTTTTTATTTTTCTTATTTTCCCCCCAATGTTCTTTTTTTTTGGGGGTGCATCTCTCAACACGCCCCCCTCCCCTTTGTTTAATCTTCGCTTTGTTCCTTTTGTGAGAGGTGCACGCTGTCTCGAAAGCAGTGACATCACGCTCCCTGCTTCCGATTGGACCGCTCCGGGAGCACACACACCCCTTTCCCCGCCCCCTAGGCCACGCCCATCTTAAATTTAGACTATGTCCAGCTTCAATTTTTTTGCACAGAAGAGGAGGGTGGGGAGATGCATTGGGTTCAGTACCAGATTTACATATAAGCTAAACAAGCTCTAGCTTAGAGCCGCACTCTCTTGGGGGGGGGCCCAAAAAAATTGAAGGGAAAAAAACACCTGGATGTACATTTCCAAAATATAAGATAAAAAGCAAATAAAGTAAAACCTTCATACAGCAACAGTGTTTTGTGTTGTGTAGGCTCCTGTGATGTCAGTATTATTATTATTTCATGTTATAGCAAGTTTCCAGAGACTAGATGATGAGTCCTTTGTAAACTGTGTTTCTAAAGGAACTTTTGTTCTTGCCAAATGCCAATGTGTTTGCATTATTAAGTTTGTCGTGGACAAAAAAAAATCATTTTAAGTTAGAGCTTAATAATTTTTTCACTCTTAATATACTTCTTCTTAATTGTATTTCAGTTCAACCATTACTTTGATAAAATACATATTTTGTTACGTGCAAATGGCTTGAGATACCTATGAGGTCCATAAATGACCATATAGCATATATTCAACACACAAAAAACAGTGACAATTTGTTGTTGACAAAGGACAGCTGGACATAGAAAGGGCCACATTACCTTCAAGACCTGAGGGCCACATCAAACCTAAATCCGGCCCTAGCCGCAGTAGTGACATACATAAATAACCTTTTTTGACACCTGGGTATTTCGGTCTGAATTATCCCCAATCAAAAAGGACGCTGGTTTTCTTTCTTTCTTTTTTTCAATTTTTTTAATTGATTTTCCAAAATTTTTAAAACAAACAAACAAGCATAAATCTTATCTATACTTAATCCAATCTTCATAACATTGTTAGGTGACTTCCTCTAATCCCCCTGGCTGAATTTCAGTGTAACAGTTTTCCAAAACTAAATTTCTCATAAAATTTAACTTAATCAGTTAGCATCATTTTTTCTTTTCATTTTGACTTTAAACATTTTATTCTCTAACATCACCTGTTTAAATCCTAAGCCTATCTGATATTTGCAAGTGTTCCCAGTTAAGTTATCTTAGCATATTTAACTAAATAGTCTTTGAATTTCATCCATTCGTCCTGGTACTCCTCCTCCTCCTCCTCCTGGTTGCGGACTCTTCCGAAAAGTCCATCATCTTCATCTGCCATTCCTCCACTGTTGGGACTTCTTGCGATTTCCAATTCTTAGCTAACAAAATTCTAGCTGCAGTTGTAGCACACAAAAACAATCTGACATCTTTAAGGACGCTGGTTTTCTTGGGAAAGTACCGTATTTTTTTCTCTATAACACGCACCTTTTCCCTCCTAAAAGGGGGAAATGTGTGTGCGTCTTATGGAGCGAATGCAGGCTGCGCAGCTATCCCAGAAGCCAGACCAGCAAGAGGGATTGCTGCTTTCACTGCGCAGCGATCCCTCTTCCTGTTCTGGCTTCTGGGATTCAGAATATTTTTTTTCTTGTTTTCCTCCTCCAAAAACTAGGTGCATCCTATGGTTTGGTGCGTCTTATAGAGCGAAAAATACGGTGCTTTTGAACGTTTATTTCGACCGAGAGCTAACATTTCGACCGTTTCTCTTCCGCCCGGCTCCAGGGTGCAAGATCAAAGCCTTGCGGGCAAAAACCAACACCTACATCAAGACCCCGGTGCGAGGCGAGGAGCCGGTCTTCATCGTGACGGGGAGGAAAGAGGACGTCGAAATGGCCAAGCGCGAGATCCTCTCGGCCGCCGAGCATTTCTCCATGATCCGAGCCACGCGGAACAAAGCCAGCGGCACGGGGGGCTCGATCCTCGGCCCTCCGAACCTCCCAGGGCAGACGACCATCCAGGTCCGCGTCCCGTACCGAGTGGTGGGCCTGGTTGTGGGCCCCAAAGGCGCCACCATCAAACGCATCCAGCAGCAGACGCACACGTACATCGTCACCCCCAGCCGAGACAAGGAGCCCGTCTTCGAGGTGACCGGCATGCCCGAGAACGTTGACCGGGCGCGGGAGGAAATCGAGGCCCACATCACCATGCGCACCGGCTCCTTCGTCGACGTCAACGCCGACAACGACTTCCACTCCAACGGCACCGACGTCTGCCTGGACCTCCTGTCCGGCGGACCCTCCAGCCTCTGGTCCAAAGCCCCCAATCCGGCCCGCCGTGCCCTGCCCGGCCTCCGCAGCGACGCTTCCCCAGCGGAGACCTATTTCGGCGGCCCCGTTCCCGACGGAGCGCCCAGCAGCCCGTTCGGCGGCGGCTTCCCCTTCAGCGACGCTCTGGGCTCGGACGACGGCGACTTTGCCTTCGACTTCCTCCCCTTGGAGCTGGCGGCGCCGGCCCACATCTGGTCTCCGTTCGAGCCCCCCGCTGACCCGCTCCAGGCCTTCAGCCGGTCTTCCTCCTCCTCACACAGCGGCGCTTCTCAGCGGCGCAAGAGTACGCCGCGGCACTCGCCCACCTTCCCGGAGGCAGCGGCGGCCCTGGAGCACCCGCTGGCCCGCCGGATCCCGAGCGATCCGGTCAGCGCCGTCCCCTGGCTGCCGCCGCAGGGCTCCCTTTCATCCTTCTCTAACAGCACGGGCTACTCGTCGTCGTCGTCGCTGCCCGGGAGCCTCTCGGCTGCGTCGGGCTCCCCCACCGACTCCACCGGCTCCGAGGGCCCGCGCAAAGCTTCCCGCGAGTGCATGGTTTGTTTTGAGAGCGAGGTGATCGCCGCCTTGGTGCCCTGCGGCCACAACCTCTTCTGCATGGAGTGCGCCATGCGCATCTGCGGCCGCTCCGACCCCGAGTGCCCGGCCTGCCACACGCCTGCCACGCAAGCCATCCACATTTTCTCGTAGGCGCGGTGGGTTCCCAGGGGTCCGGCGGCCCCGTTTTCCCACCCCACTTTACAAAAACACGGCCGGCTTTTTGCGAACTTCAAAACTGTTTCTATCAACCTTTTTTTAATATAAAAAAGCACACACAAACACGGCGGATTGCGGCGGGGAGGGAGAGGGGCACCCAAAACGCATCCGTAGGTTACGCCTTCGCTGCGTAATACGCGAGATTTGGAGGTGGGCGGGAGGGGAATGAAATGAATTTGGGGGAGCGGGAGAGCGGGGATGGAAGTGCCGCGCCGATTTCAAGAGTTGGGCTGATGGAAATATATTTTAAAACAATATTGTTTACAGGATAGCTTTAACTCAATCCGGGCGCAACTTTTTCCTCCAAATAGCAGTATTTTCGTTCTCTCTTTTTTTACAAACACTAACGCACCGAGCAAAAACTGAGGTCCGCATTCACTATAAAAGGGGCCACAGATGATGTTCTTTAATCGAAAACACCGTCTATTAATATTTTTGCATATACATTTTTTTTGGGGGGGGGTCTGCGGTTCCGGGTTTGTGGATTGCGTTCGGCTCAGTTCTGCAGAACCTCTATCAACGGGCCAAATCCACAACCATGCATTTAAAGCAGAACGGCGACGCTTTTAACAGTCCTGAGGATTCCGGGAAGTATAGTTTTACGGCGCTGAGAGTTGCTAGGAGACCCGCACCCCGTTGCCCTCTCGGCGCTACAGTTCCCAAAGTAGTTTGGCAACCAGCCCCGTTTCCCAGAGAACTCTGGGAATTGTAGTTTTCCCCGAGGGTGACTGGGGGCGGGTCGCCTCACCACTCTCAGCGCCCTGAACGAACCACGCTTCCCGGGACACTATGGTGCCACAAATGTGGCCGTTATTCGTGTCCCCGGACCGAGGTTGGCCATGCCCATGGATTGCAATGGGTCTACTCTGTGTAAATGCCGGATCCAGCCCAATGTGTCTACCTTCCTTAAACCCGTTCAGTGGGTTTAAATTGCATCAAACTCTTGGTTTTTTGCAATGAGTCTTCTCCAGTTATAGCTAACATTAGAGCTCAGACATATTTAGGTGGACATACTGTATTTTTTGCTCTATAAGACTCACTTTTCCCCTCCTAAAAAGTAAAGGGGAAATGTGTGTGCGTCTTATGGAGCGAATGCAGGCTGCGCAGCTATCCCAGAAGCCAGAACAGCAAGAGGGATTGCTGCTTTCACTGCGCAGCGATCCCTCTTGCTGTTCTGGCTTCTGAGATTCAGAATATTTCGTTTCTTGTTTTCCTCCTCCAAAAACTAGGTGAGTCTTATGGTCTGGTGCGTCTTATAGAGCGAAAAATACGTTGCATATATAATTTTTGTTGGTAAGACAAATAAAAACCCGCTGTCCCCCCTCCAAAAAAATCCATGCGAAGAGAAGTGGGGGGTCATTTGGGGGGATCACCGCAATCAGAAAAGATGGGGCGAATCTATGGGGGGGAATCGAACATTATGCCAATTTAAGCGACAAGTACGCACACACAGAAAGGAAAATTTGCCTGTATCCGGGGTTAGACCCATTTAAACGAATGAGTCCATTAATTTCAATGGGCCTACTCAAGAGTAGGGGCTTGGTTACACCCCATTATCTCTCGTTTTTTCTTTTTCTCGGCCTGGGTTTTGTTTTTTTAAAAAAGAAAACTTTTATTTTTTACTTCTGTGTATATGTAGGGAATTTCTAGGGGAGAATAATTTACTTTATTGAATAAATTTTAAGAACTAAAATATATTTTATTTTTTAAAGAAGGGGGGAGGAGGGAGGGGGGCTGGGACGGGGGCCGGAGCTTTAACCCGACCGCGGCTAAAGTTCTTCTCATATATATATTTGGTGATCTCACTTGCTGATTACGAGAATTGTATGCAGAGATTTATTTTTTTGAACTTTCAGAGCCTTCTTAATAATAAGAATAAAACAATAAGAAGAATAAAGACTTTTTTTGCTACCGATGAAGCACTTGCGTCGTGCAGCCGGCGGGGTCGGGTCTGGGCGTTATTGTGGGTAAACTTTCAAAGTTTAAGCATGTATCGTGCCTTACAACAGATTCTGGGGGGAACATCCTAGCATTGAGGGGGCCAAATGTCTGGTCCTGGGAACTCTTGTCAAGCCACATTGCCAGAAAATTTAAAAATGCACCTGGGTCCTTTGGTAAGTTGGCAACCCGAATAAGCAGAGGCGCTGCAGCCAATGTGTGCATTTGGCAACCTCACAAGCTAAAGTCCGTTAGAGACATTTACGCTTATGAGATATTCATATACGATACAGTGGTACCTTGGTTCTCAAACTTAATCTGTTCTCATAGTCCGGTCCAAAAGCAAGGCACGCTTTCCCATAGAAAGTAATTCAAACGGATTAACCCGTTCCAGACTTTCAAGAACAACCCCTAAAACAGCCATTTAATGTGAATTTTGCTAACGAGACCATCGATCCATAAAATGAAAGCAAGAATCAATGCGCTGTACTATAAAATAAATAGGACAGTATTGTAGATGATAAAAATTAAAATATATTTTTTTCTTACTGCACTGATGATGGTCATTGTTTGGATGGGGGGCTTTTAACCATTTCCACAGTCGCACAGTCAATCCATCAGTAGCTGAACTGGGTTCCACACAGTCACAAAAACGAACCGAAAAAGCCTCAAAAACAAAAATGCAAAATAAATAGCGGAAACAAAAGCGCCAAACTTACTCCATTCCGGAAGTCCGTTTGACTTCTGAAATGTTCGGAAACTGAGGCACGGCTTCTGATTGGCGCAGGCGCCCCGGAAACGATAGCTGACAGCCGCGTCGGACGTCCGGCTTCCAAAAAACGTTCAAAAACCGGAACACTCACTTCTGGGTTTTTGGCGTTTTGGAAACAAGGTCCCATTGTACTTTTAAAACATGTTTCGAGCTTTAAATTCTAATCGCCCCCTCGCTGGCTTTCCTATGGGCAGCGAGTCTCAGCATCCCAGTTTTAAGAAACTTTCCGTCCCCACAAATCGAAGCACATAACTCATAAATCGCCGGCGGCGACCCAGGCGACTGGGCAGACCTCGCAGGGTCGTTGGAAAGAGAAACATTCGCACAACCCTGAACTCCTTGAACGAACCTTAGAATCAAATGACGTGAAACAAATTCTAGATTCAGGTAGGTAGCCGTGTTGGTCTGACACAGTCGAAACATATTAAAAAATTAAAATGTCCAGTAGCACCTTAGAGACCAACTAAGTTTGTTCTTGATATAACCTTTTGTGTGCATGCACGAAATCTGAAAAAGTGAAACAAATTCGTTTTTCATTTCCGCTTGGATGCAAAACACACAGACACACAAAAGACCTTGGAGCAGTTTGACGAAAAGATAAAAACAAGGAAAAAACGACAATTCTACTTTAAAACCGTCGGGATATTTCGTACTCTCGTTTCTTGGAGGTTGTCGATGGGTGGCTGTCGATAACGGGTGTTTTGGCTGAGATTCCTGCCTCGCGGGGGTTCAGCTGGATGATCTCAGGGGGTCCTACCTGACTCTGCGATTCCTCAATATCCATCGCCGATAAACAAAGCACCGACAGGGCAAAGGTATTCTCGCCTGCACCTGTGGGCCAAAGGAGGTGGGTTTGTTCCCCTATCTTAAATAGATGCCGAAAATCTAAGAGATTCCCAATACCAGCAGGGAGTTCCAAAGGTTACGCTGGGTAGCCTGAGAGTCTTATAAATGATTTTAATCGGTTTATAATCACTTCGTACCCTCTTATTTTGTCTCTTTGGCTTGACTGAACCTATTGACTTCCCTCCCTCCTGTCCGACGGTTTGCAAAATTACGGTAAACTTTGCATCTTTGCATTTCGCTTCATTTCCTGTCCTTGTTATATCGTTACCTAAAACATTATATCTCCTTCATGGATCAATGGGATCATTGGGTTCCATGATCACTGCAGATGGTGACAGCAGCCACGAAATTAAAAGACGCCTGCTTCTTGGGAGAAAAGCAATGACAAACCTAGACAGCATCTTAAAAAGCAGAGACATCACCATGCCGACAAAGGTCCGTATAGTTAAAGCCATGGTTTTCCCAGTAGTGATGTATGGAAGTGAGAGCTGGACCATAAAGAAGGTTGATCGCCGAAGAATGGATGCTTTTGAATTCTGGTGCTGGAGGAGACTCTTGAGAGTCCCATGGACTGCAAGAAGATCAAACCTCTCCATTCTGAAGGAAATCAGCCCTGAGTGCTCACGGGAAGGACAGATCCTGAAGCTGAGGCTCCAAGACTTTGGCCACCTCAGGAGAAGAGAAGACTCCCTGGAAAAGACCCTGATGTTGGGAAAGATGGAGGGCACAAGGAGAAAGGGACGACGGAGGACGAGATGGTGGGACAGTGGTCTCGAAGCTACCAGCAGATGGCGGCAGTGGAGAATTAAAAAACGTGGCTTTCAAATAAATCTGAATCTATCAGCCAGACCTGAACATGAACTTGAACTTGATAACTCAACCTCGGCTCCTAAATTTTGCCAACAAAGTCATATAGAAAGACTCCGTGTTTACTGTCTCCTATTCCAGGTAAGACTTACCCAAATATCTTCACCATTTAATTATTTTTATCTTTTCTTAAACTGCCTCGAGGCGTCGTTCTTGTTGTTTTACAAGCGAGTGATGCGCAAATCGTACGGAATGAAATAAGAATGAGAACAGGGATAGCTGAAGATGTGATTTTTGGCTTCGACCAGCTTCTAATTTTACCGGTTTCAAATTCAGTCCTCCGCACTCGGAACGCAATTTCCTTTTCTTTTCCTTTCAAGGAAGTTTTCCGGATATCCTGAGGTTGGTATCCAGTTTTTGCACGGATGTTTCCAAAATCACTTCCCCTGACATAATAAATTACAGAGTCGTAGAGTTGTGAGGGAACCCGGCGCTCAAATAAATTATAGAGTCGTAGAATTGGTACCCCGTGCGGTCATCTAGCAGAACCCCATGCAATGAAGTTACAGCTTCATCTCCGTACACAGCGTCAAGCGTTTTGTGGGTTTCCGGTGCTGATTGTATATTCAAATATTTCTCGCTGTCCGGTTTCTTTGACCCTTCACCGAACTTTCCGGCCGCGCCTTGTATGAGCTATAATTTTGCAGCCAGGCTATTGACTGGTTATTGTTGTTGTTGTTGAGTCGTTTAGTCGTGTCCGACTCTTTGTGACCCCACGGACCAGAGAACGCCAGGCCCTCCTGTCTTCCACTGCCTCCCACAGTTTGGTCAAACTCATGTTGGTCTTTTCGAGAACACTGTCCCACCATCTCGTCCTCTGTCGTCCCCTTCTCCTTGTGCCCTCCATCTTTCCCAGCATCAGGGTCTTTTCCAGGGAGTCTTCTCTTCTCCTGAGGTGGCCAAAGTCTCGGAGCCTCAGCTTCAGGATCTGTCCTTCCAGTGAGCACTCAGGGCTGATTTCCTTCAGAATGGAGAGGTTGGATCTTCTTGCAGTCCATGGAACTCTCAAGAGTCTCCTCCAGCACCAGAATTCAAAAGCATCCATTCTTCGGCGATCAGCCTTCTTGATGGTCCAGCTCTCACTTCCATACATCACTACTGGTTATAAGGTCTCTTTTTTTGCAGTAGCACCATTGCCTACTGGTCTGTTGCTGGGCACAATGTTAACAACAACAACCAGGGTGTTTTTCCTAGGGGGAACTCACCTGGACTCAGTTCCAGAACCTCTCCAGAACTTTCACGTAGATGCCACTCTAGCCAAGAAAAGAGGTGTTCATGCAGAGTTCTGCCCCCTTTTTCCCCCCTAGAAAAATAGCGTTGATAATAACAATAATACTTCCACACCACCCACCTGGTTGTTTGGGAGGGTGCGATGGTGAGGAGAAGGAAACACACATCCTTGAAGGAAAGGTAAAGGTAAAGGGACCCCTGACCGTTAGGTCCAGTCGTGGACAACTCTGGGGTTGCAGCGCTCATCTCACTTTATTGGCCGAGGGAGCCGGCGTACAGCTTCCGGGTCATGTGGCCAGCAGGAATAAGCCGCTTCTGGCGAACCAGAGCAGCGCACGGAAACGCCGCTTACCTTCCCGCTGGAATGGTACCTATTTATCTACTTGCACTGGTGTGCTTTTGAACTGCTAGGTGGGCAGGAGCAGGGACCGAGCAATAGGAGCTCACCCCGTCACTGCGGGGATTCGAACCGCCAATCTTCTGATCGGCAAGCCCTAGGCTCTGTGGTTTAACCCACAGCGCCACCCGCGTCCCTCCTTGAAGGAAAGTGGGCCGCAAATATAATAATTATGCTTGTGAAACGTGGACCACATATAAACGCCATCTCCAACTCCTCGAAAGATTCCATCAACGGTGTCTCCGAAAATTTTTACACATCACTTGGGAAGACCGGCGAACTAATGCCAGTGTACTGGAAGAAGCAAAGATCTCCAGTGTCGAAGTGATGATTCTTCAACATCAACTTCATTGGACTGGTCATGTTGTGCGGATGCCTGACTATCGTCTTCCAAAGCGACTACTCTATTCCGAACTTAAGAATCGAAAGCGTAATGCTGGTGGTCAACAAAAGAGGTTCAAAGATCTTCTGATTCTCTGACTAGCTAAGCTGCCATGCTCTGAGCATGGCTGACGCTGTTTCCCATCTCTGTGACATTTCCACAAGCCCCAGTGACCTGATTCCGGTTTTTGCGGAGAGATAGGCAGCTCTCCACCTAACCAAATCTTTCCAGGTCACCCAAATGAGGCCGCTGCTCTCCCGCAAACGGCCGCGTTTACGCAACGCGAATCGGGGCAGCGACCAGGCCTTTCAGGGTCGGCGGTGACGCCAATAATGAGGATAATTCGAGGGTGGGAACATGGCGCCGTGCAATGCAGCCCTCTGGTCCAAATCTCTGCCTCGCGCTCCGTCCTTTCCCCCTTCCTTCATCTCTCTAATTGTCCTGAGTCACTGATGGCCATTGATGGATCCCGGTTGCCGTGGCAATAGATGAATAGGGACCAGAAACTCGCCACGGAAAATGGAGCGAGGAAAAGGATGCTTAATGCTTTATTATTATTTTCTCCACCTTGTAACAACTAAAATCTATCTATCTATATTTGTTGTGCCATTTGGTGGCGAATAATAAACACTGTGAATGGGTGGCAGCCTCTTTTTCAGGACTCAGACATAGGCAGGGGGTCCGCAAGGAAGAAAATAAAACAAAAAACTCCATTGCCTTATGGGGTGGGGGCCATCCTCAAGGTATTGTGCGAAGAGTGTGTTTTGTGTGTGCTTTTTGAGAAGAGAAAGGAGCGTTGCTTATTGTCCAGCCAGGCAGAACAAACAAAAGGATGTTGTGGGTTTGTAGGGCACCGTCGGTCTTTGCTGTTGTTGTTGTTATTGTTGATTTTGTGTATGTGTGTGAGCCGGGAAGTGAATTGGTTTTCGTTCGAAATGTGTGTCGAGGAGGAGGGGGTGAAGAGGAAAGCTCTGGGCCGCTCACCACCCCACAACAGGAGATAGGAGAACCTCCATGGCCAAGAGCAATCTACCTCCGTCCGTCCTGTCCACTCAGGGCAAGCAGCGGAAGGGCGGACCTGATCCTAGTTGTGGTTACCCCATTGGTGGAGGTGCCAGGATTCATGTCAGTGGACATCTGGTTTTGGAGACACTTTGGTTCCCATCTTGAAGTGGAGACTGGTATGTTAGTGCCTTCTGACACCCTAACTGTGCCCCCAAAGGACCGGAGAGCAGCCTGGGGTCATTTTGGATTCACCGCTGTCCATGGAGGCGCAGGTCCATTCTGTGCCCAGGGCAGCTCCATCTGGTACGCAGGATGAGACCCTCCCTGCCCGCAGACTGTCTGGCCAGAGTGGTGCATGCTCTGGTTATCTCCCGCTTGGACTACTGCCATGCGCTCTCCGTGGGGCTCCCTTTGAAGGTGACCCGGAAACTGCAACTAATCCAGAATGCGGCAGCTAGACTGGGGACTGGGAGCAGCTGCCAAGACCATATAACCCCGGTCCTGAAAGACCTACATTGGCTCCCAGGACATTTCCGAGCACAATTCAAAGTGTTGGTGCTGACCTTGAAAGCCCTAAACGGCCCTGTATCCCTGAAGGAGCGTCTCCATCCCCATCGTCCAGCCCGGACACCGGGGTCCAGCTCTGAGGGCCTTCTGGCAGTTCCTTCCCTGCGAGAAACGAGGTTACAGGGAACCAGGCAGAGGGCCTTCTTGGTGGTGGTGCCTGCCCTGTGGAATGCCCTCCTGTCAGATGTCAAGGAGAAAAAAGAAGTACACAACTTTTAGGAGACATCTGAAATATGGGCACATATCTGAAGAGGGCTCTCCTCTTTCTTCTCAGTCTCCTCTTTCCCAGGCGCAATGGACCCAGCTCCTTCAACCGCTCCTCATCAGGCTTCGGCTGCCAAGGTGGTGGTACCCAAACTGAGGCCTGCATCAGTCGTGGTCCGTGTGGTCTCTGCATAAATGCAGTTAAAAACCCCACAGCGTCTAGCATGTCACAGTTGCATAAAAATATTTAAGCAGTCCGCCGGGGACTCGAAGGAACCTGAGAATCACTACCCAGCTGGATATCTCAAAAAGGGCATTGGTGGGCATCGTGCCATGCGTTCTCCTCAGCCGTCCAAGGCCTGAAAGGAGGCAAATCCCCTTGCGAAATTGACGCGGGTCTTCCAAAATGTCCTCCGACGAACAGTCATGGGGGGTTTTTTTGGTGGGGGAGGCACAGAAGGACAGCCTCCGCGACATTTCCCTCGTCGCCTGGCGATGCTTCGATCCCGAATTCCCCGTGGCGTTTTTCCGCATCCATGCCTTTTCCGCCACAATTTTTCCAGCCTTTCCGGGTTTTTTCTCCGTCTGGGGGGTCGCCCCACGTGGCGTGTGCCCCCCAACAAAAAAAAAACCCAAACCCCACAACGGCAGCAGACCCACACCCTTTAAAAAACCACTTTGTAGAAGGGCTGTCAGGCCCAATCTATCAGCGCCGACTCCCACCGCCATCTTTCCCCCTCAATGAGCTGATCTCTTCCGACATGCCATGGCTGTGGGAAGAAGGGCGCTTCGCTTGCGCCCGGCGTGGCTTGGCGGAGGAGCAAGGGGGGGCGCCGTCGCTCTGCCAGGCCGTGGGGGGCTAATGCATCTTGACAAGGAGTGTGGTGTCAGCCAACAACTTCCCCCCGCCATGCTATCCCCACCACCTTCCCCGGGGTGAAGGCAAGGGCCCGGGCGGATGTCCTCATGGCACACCCCGAATTGCGGCGAAGGAACACCCGCCATTTTGCCATGGAACCTAACACTGTCGCTCTTATGCTTCACTGTATGATGATGATGATGATTAGCCGCTTTGAGCCCGGCTTCGGCTGGGGAGGACGGGATATAAATAAAACTTTATTTATTATTGATTTATGATGGTGATTAGGAACTCTGTTGCAACAGAAGCATAAAGATCTGCCTTGCACTCGATCCATCCCCTCCAACGTTTCTCCGATGAAAAGAGGGACATCTTATTCCATCACCTCCACGATTTCTCCCGTGAAAATGGGGACGTCCTATTCCATCCCCTCCAACGTTTCTCCCCTGAAAATAGGGACGTCCTATTCCATCCCCTCCAACGTTTCTCCTCTGAAAATAGGGACGTCCTGTTCCATCCCCTCCAACGTTTCTCCCTGAAAATAGGGATGTCCTATTCCATTCCCTCCAACATTTCTCCCCTGAAAATAGGGACGTCCTGTTCCATTCTCTCCAACGTTTCTCCCCTGAAAATAGGGACGTCCTGTTCCATCCCCTCCAACGTTTCTCCCCTTAAAATAGGGACGTCCTACTCCATCCCCTTCAATGTTTCTCCCCTGAAAATAGGGACGTCCTGTTCCATCCCCTCCAACGTTTCTCCCCTGAAAAGAGGGACATCCTATTCCGTCCTCTCCAACATTTTTCCAATGGAAATAAGGACTTCTTAAGGAAACGGCTTCTGTTGATCTGGGGCTATACCTGGAAAACAGGGACACTTGGAGGGTCTGTCATGGTGCTTATTGTATAGTACCTGTGATTCTTCCTTGTACTCTGCAGGTTTTTCCTGGCTGCTGAAAGTTTTTTGGTCGTTATAATCTTGGAACAGAAATCCCCAATAAACATGAACAGACTACATTGCCAAATAACTAGGTTGGCCCGAGTGCCTCTGCTTAGTACATAAGTCTCGTTTAACAACACAAGGTCCTTTTTAATCCTGACTCTTCTCCAGCCCGTTCTGTTTTTTAATTACCGTATTTTTTGCTCTCTAAGACTCACTTTTCCCCTCCTAAAAAGTAAGGGGAAATGTGCTTGCGTCTTATGGAGCGAGTGCAGGCTGCGCAGCTATCCCAGAAGCCAGAACAGCAAGAGGGATTGCTGCTTTCACTGCACAGCGATCCCTCTTGCTGTTCTGGCTTCTGAGATTCAGAATATTTTTCTTCTTGTTTTCCTCCTCCAAAAACTAGGTGCCTCTTGTGGTCTGGTGCGTCTTATAGAGCGAAAAATACGGTATCTTTACCATGCTGGTGCATAAGTTCAGGGCTTCTCAGTTTGGGGGATGAGGGACCCCTCATTCAGCTTTTGAGGATTTTCACGCGTGGCCTGCCGTCGAGTCCCAGTTCTGGACGATGTCCTATATTAAACAGGCTCTTCCGCGAGTAACCATGCAACTTTAATGGCTGGTACTTGCTGAAATATTCATGGCGTCATCAGAGGAAAGGAATGTGTAAATTGCATGAAAAGCTTTCTGGGGGTTTTCCCCCCTCTTTTTCTTTTTGCATGAATTATTTCACCCCACACATTTTTAACAAGGCTCCCTGTTGCGGCAGAGAAAGGGTGGGTGGGGGGAAACGGCAAGGTGCGTTTTCGAAAGGGATCGTGCCATTACATTGAAGTACAGTCCCATGCATGTAATGGTAGAACCTAAGAGATGAAAGGGACCCTCCAGTGGTCATTCAGTCCAACCCCTTGCAGTGCAGGAATCTCGACTAAAGTATCCATGGCAGGTGGCCGTCCAAAACTCTCCAAGGATGATCTCCCACTGTCAAACAGGTTTTACTGTCAGAAAGCTTTTCGTGATGTTGAGTCAGAATATCCTCTCTTGTAACTTGAAGCCATGAGTTCAAGTCCTACCCACCAGAGCAGGAGAAAACAAGTTTCCTCCCTCTTCCATATGGCAGCCCCTTCAGATATTGGGAGTTGGTTCTCCTATCTCCTCTCAGTCTCCTCTTTCCCAGGCTCAATGGACCCAGCTCCTTCGACCGCTCCTCATCAGGTTCGGCTGCCAAGATGGCGGCACCCAAACTGAGGCCCGAGTCAGTCGTGGTCTGCGTGGTCTCTGCAAAAATGCAGTTAAAAAACACACAATCTCCTCCTTCCCAGGCTGAACACCCTCAACTCCTTCAACCGTTCCTCATCAGGCTTGGTTTCCAAACCCTTGACCGTCTCTGACCACCTTCCAGCTGGTCAACATCCTTCTTAAATTGTGCTGACCAGAACTGGACACAGTATTCCAGGTGTGCTCTGACCAAGACAAAAAAGAGAAGGAAGGTATGAAAATAAATATGGGGGGCAGGTAAGCCCCCCGCCCTGCAAAATCTATCACAAGATGTGGCAAACACACCCCATTTGAGTGGCAATGCCTGTCAACTTGGTGCAGGGCTCAAACATTTTATTGGGGGGCCATACTCTCCAGCATTTCTCCCCTGAAAATAGGGACGTCCTATTCCGTCCATCCCCTCCAACATTTCTTCCATGAAAATAGGGACGTCCTATTCCATCCCCTCCAACGTTTCTCCCGTGAATTAGGGACGTCCTATTCCATCCCCTCCAACGTTTCTCCCCTGAAAATAGGGACATCCTATTCCATCCCCTCCAACGTTTCTCCCGTGAATTAGGGACGTCCTATTCCATCCCCTCCAACGTGGCTCCTGTGAAAACAGGGACGTCCTAAGGAAAAGCAGGACATTCTGGGATCAGATCAGAAACCGAGACGGCTTCTGTAAATCCAGGACTGTCCCTGGAAAATATAATCGGGGGGGGGGCTGAAGGGACCCATGCCCCTAGGAGTGGGCTCCTATGCCAGGGGGCATTTGCCCTCTCGTGCATCTTCTCCCCCCATGCGTTTCCTGTGTGCATTATTAGCCA
The DNA here is from genome assembly GCF_964270895.1 of Podarcis filfolensis. Classification (NCBI taxonomy): domain Eukaryota; kingdom Metazoa; phylum Chordata; class Lepidosauria; order Squamata; family Lacertidae; genus Podarcis; species Podarcis filfolensis. Next base: position 11,677,598 of record NC_139622.1, read on the forward strand.
AACCAGGAAACAATGCGCCACCGCGCACTCTTCCTTGAAGCATCCTTAACCGTTGCTGAGCCAGAAGAGTGTGGGCTTGTGTTTCGCAGGAGGTGGGGGGCAGCCAAGAGGGTTTGCCAGCCTCCCCCCCCCCCCGCATTTCCCGACACCGGAAAGCTCTTTGCCAGCGTCTCGGGCCTAATGGAAAAGTCGTGTCGGATTAGCCCAGCCGGGGTGAGGGCCCCATCTGCCTGCTCATGGACCGCCCCGAGGGGGTGGCGTCGCAGGGGGGGCAGCCATGCGTGATGGCAGATCTGGGCCACTGTGCCAGGGCGCGAGCGGAGCATGCGAGGCCCGCACTGCGGTGGGAACGGTGGTGGGGGAAGGAATGGCGCTCCATCTCTGACCGAGGTTTCTGAGAATGGAAAAAAATGTGCCTCTTAAGGCCATGCAATTCTGCGCATTTCTCATTTCATTGCGCCGACACTTTTTCCCGTCCCGCTCTGACATGGCGCATGGATATGCACCGAGTGAGGGTCATCTAGTTAACCCCCTGCAGGCTGAGGTTGAATCCTGACAAGACAGGAGTACTGTACTTGGGGGGACAGGGGGCGGGCAGGTGTGGGGGACTCCCTGGTCCTGAATGGGGTGACTGTGCCCCCGAAGGACCAGGTGCGCAGCCTGGGGATCATTTTGGACTCACGGCTGTCCATGGAGGCGCAGGTTAATTCTGTGTCCAGGGCAGCTCCTTCTGGTACGCAGGATGAGACCCTCCCTGCCCGCAGACTGTCTCTCCAGAGTGGTGCATGCTCTGGTTATATCCCGCTTGGACTACTGCCATGCGCTCTCCGTGGGGCTGCCTTTGAAGGTGACCCGGAAACTGCAACTAATGCAGAATGCAGCAGCCAGACTGGGGACTGGGAGTGGAGACCATATAACACCGGTCCTGAAAGACCTACATTGGCTCCCAAGACGTTTCCAAGCACAATTCAAAGTGTTGGTGCTGACCTTGAAAGCCCTGAACAGCCCAGTATCCCTGAAGGAGCGTCTCCACCCCCATTGTCCGCCCCGGACACCGGGGTCCAGCTCTGAAGGCCTTCTGGCGGTTCCCTCCCTGCGAGAAGTGAAGTTATAGGGAATCAGGCAGAGGGCCTTCTCGGTGGTGGCGCCCGCCCTGTGGAACTCCCTTCCATCAGATGACAAGGAAATAAACAACTATCTGACTTTTAGAAGGCATCTGAAGGCAGTCCTGTTTAAGGAAGCTTTTTAATGTTTGATATTTTATTGTGTTTTTAATATTCTGTTGGGAGCCACCCAGAGTGGCTGGGGAAACCCAGCCAGATGGGCGGAGTATAAATAATAATAATAAAAATAAATAATAAAATAATCATCATCATTATGGAATAGGACGTCCCTATTTTCAATCTGTTATCCGCCATCTATTCTCCAACCACCTCCAGACACTCACTCAGGACCTTCACCACCTTCACTGGTTCCGATTTGCAAGAGAGGTAGAGCTGGGTGTCATCCACATACTGGTGGACACCCAGCCCAAACCCCCTGATGATCTCTCCCAGCAGCTTAATGTAGATGTTAAAAAGCATGGGGGAGAGGACGGAGCCCTGAGGCACCCCAGAGTCTGGCGAGGCCAGAGCAATTTCGGGCTGGAAGCGGGCTGCAGTGGAACGGAAGCGCTGCTGCATGCGATGAGACGAGGGAGGGGAAATATTTCGACTGCAAAACAGCGTTCTCGATCCCTCCCCTGTTCCCTGCTTCCGTCACCCATGTTGCGAGGGCAGCAATATTTGGCCGCGGTGTCCGCTGCGAAATGGGCTTCAGAACGCGGCTGCCATGTGCGTAGCCGCCCCTCCCTTCATCAGCCCCAGTTATCGTAAGCCTTGAATGGTGAATAAACAGCTAGCTTTGCCGTAGCAACCCAGCCAGAGCTCAGCTAGGGAGGAATCAAGAGGAGCCAAACAACTGTGTTTGTGAGTGCAATGCACGGGAAAACTAGGCCAAATGGAAGTGAAACATCTGTTTCCTAGCCTCCAACATTTCTCCCGTGAAAATAGGGGCGCCCGATTCCCTAATAATCATCGTAATCATCACCATAATATTTTTATTATTTATACCCCTGCCCATCTGGCTGGGTTGCCCCAGCCACTCTGGTCAGCTTCCAACATATATAAAAACACAATGAAACATTTAGAAAAACAACAACACGGATGCCTTCCAAAGGTTGTCTAGTAACTTAGCTCCTCGGTTCGGCGTTCGCATAACTCCATCCCCTCCGTTTCTCCGATGAAAATAGGGACGTCCTATTCCATCCCCTCCAACATTTCTCCCATGAAAATAGTAAAGGTAAAGGGACCCCTGACCATTAGGTCCAGTCGTGGCCAACTCTGGGGTTGTGGCGCTCATCTCGCTTTCTTGGCCGAGGGAGCCGGCGTACAGCTTCCGGGTCATGTGGCCAGCATGACTAAGCCGCTTCTGGCGAACCAGAGCAGCGCATGGAAACGCCGTTTACCTTCCTGCCGGAGTGGTACCTATTTATCTACTTGCACTGTGACGTGCTTTCGAACTGCTAGGTGGGCAGGAGCAGGGACCGAGCAACGGGAGCTCACCCCGTCATTGCGGGGATTCAAACCGCCGACCTTCTGATTGGCAAGTCCTAGGCTATGTGGTTTAACCCACAGCACCATCCGCGTCCCCTCCCCTGAAAATAGGGACGTCCTAAGGAAAAGCAGGACATTCCGGGATCGAATCAGAAACTGGGACGGTGTCTGCGAATTCAGGACTGGAAAACAGGGATACTTGGAGTGTCTGCTGTTTACAGGCATTCCACAAAGCAGTCTGAATTTCGAGGTTTTGTGGACAGGGAATTTTCTGCCTGCCGTGGCCACACAGGTTGGGAAATTATTCATCATCGGCAGAAAAGATGAACCCAAGCCATTTCCGCTGTCCTCCACCTCTCGCTTCTCCTTCCCATTGGCTGAGGCTGCTCTGATGTCACAGAAGGTCTCTCCCCCCCCCCCCCGAGCTCGCCGGAGGATATTGTTGGAAACAAGAGGTCACGGGATACAAATTCAGGCTAAGCAAATATTGAGATGTATCTGTTCCACGCTTGTTTCAATTGGTTCCTGCCGCTTCCTGAACAAAACGTGAGATGAGTTTTAAGGTCTTGTTTCATAAGCTCTGGACTTTGCTCTCTTGTAAAAGAAATGGTTATTATATGCCAGTTTTACAAGGAGGATGGAAACACAGCTTGTGCCACCTGGCCTAAATAGCCCGTCTTCGCACCAAAGTGGGGGAAATCAAGAGATCTACATTGGGGGGGGGGAATGTTTAGGGGTAGAGGAGAAGGATCTAGAGATCACCCTAAGGGTGGCCAAGTTCTGTGCGACTGCCATAAAACTTCGGGAAAAAGCTGTACTACCAAGATGATTAAGGTTTCAAATGACAAATTATAGGTTATATTTTAGTGATCAAGATTTAATATATATTTTTAATTGCCGCTATATCTCTATTTTATATGCCTGTTGTCTTTGTCCATGGAGTTTTCTTGGCAGGGATACTGGAGTGGCTTGCCGGTTCCTGCTCCAGGGGGATCACGTTTGGTCAAAACTCTCCACTATGACCTGTCCATTTTGGGTGGCCCTGCACGGCATAGCTCATAGCTTCTCTGAGTTATTCAAGCCCCTTCGCCACAGCAAGGCAGTGATCCATGAAGGGGTATGGAAGTGAAAGCTGGACCATAAAGTAGGCTGATTGCCAAAGAATGGATGCTTTTGAATTCTGGTGCTGGAGGAGACACTTGAGAGTCCCATGGACTGCAAGAAGATCCAACCTCTCCATTCGGAAGGAAATCACCCCTGAGTGCTCACTGGAAGGACAGATCCTGAAGCTGAGGCTCCAAGACTTTGGCCACCTCAGGAGAAGAGAAGACTCCCTGGAAAAGACCCTGATGTTGGGAAAGATGGAGGGCACAAGGAGAAGGGGACGACAGAGGATGAGATGGTGGGACAGTGTTCTCGAAGCCACCAGCATGAGTTGGACCAAACTGCGGGAGGCAGTAGAAGACAGGAGGGCCTGGCGTGCTGTGGTCCAGGGGGTCACGAAGAGGCGGACAGGACTAAACGACAACAACACATCTCTATTGTCTCTGTTATCCAGAACTGGCCTCTGCAGCCACTTACGGACTCATTGTTAAAACCTTGTTTATGGAAGATCTTACTCGCCAACAAGGGATCGCCAAAGAAGAATGGTGCTATGGGCCCTTCAGGGGGAGTGGGGACGGGGGCCAGGACTGGGAAAAGATGGGGCAGACAGGGGACCCCCACGACGGTTCTCCACGGAGCGTCTCCACCTTATGCCATTTTCCACGAAGTAAGGTCATTTTCTCTTTCAAACCGGGCGGCTGCAGAGTCGGTGGTTTGGCTATATATACCGCTAAGCCATAGCAGGGTGTCTTTCCAAAGTCCTGGCCAAAAAGGGGCTTATATGGCCCAGGATAGCTCTGGGCAACCTCAATTAGAAAGGCTCAGTGGAGCAGTGTGTTAATGCACAATCCCTTTCACCCTCCCCGAGAGGGATTAACCCTCGCTAAGGTCAGCCGAGGGGGGTCTGTGTGCGCGTCCGTAGAGATTTGGCTGGTTTCTTTTTATATATACAATCGTACAGTGGACGCTCGTGTTGTGAACGTGATCCGTGTGGGAGGCACGTTCACAATCTGCAGCATTCGCAACCCACCGTCTGCGCATGCACGGGTCGCGATTTGGCACTTCTGCACATGTGCAAAGTGCGATTTAGCGCTTTTGTGCATGCGCTGAAACCCGGAAGAAACCCGTTCCGGTACTTCTGGGTTCGGCGTAGTGCGCAACCCGAAAACACGCAACCTGAAGCGTCTGTAACCCGAGGTATGACTGTACCTTTGTTCCCAAACACCAAAAACCTGGCAGTGAGTGTTCTAGTATTTGAACGCTTTTCGGAAGCCGAACGCCCGACACAGCTGTCGGCTATTGTTTCCGGGGCGCCTGCACCAATCAGAAGCCGCGCCTTGGTTTCCGAACATTTCGGAAGTCAAACGGACTTCCGGAACGGATTAAGTTATGCGCTTTTGTTTTTGCTCTTTATTTTGCGCTTTTGAGGCTTTTTCGGTTCTTTTATTTTTGTGACTTTGGGGGACCCAGTTCAGCTACTGATGGATGGATTGTGTGACTGCGGAAATGGATAAAAGCCCCCCATCCAAACAATGACCATCCAGGTGGATTTTTGATTTTTTCGTGGATTCTCCAGGTTTTTTGGGGGAGTTCTGGGGGGAAGCACGGCATGCTCAGAAGGTGCTGTGCCCCCGGAGCGGGGAGCAGTAAATCGGGTGGTTTTGCACAGCCTTCCTGTTTCGGGTGGCACGGCGTTCTGGTGCTGGGCATTGTCTCCTGAGCGTAAAGCGAAACAAGACAGCAAATAATAATAATAACATAATAATACACTATTTGAAAAAGCCCCGGTTGGCTGGAATGTGCTGCTGATCATGCCACGGGTTGCAGGTGCGATCCCCGCACTGGACAACTGCCCAGAGGACCTCCGGGGTCCATTCCGGCCATATAAGGGACGCTGGTGGTGCTGTGGTCTAAACCACAGAGCCTCTTGGGCTTGCCGATCAGAAGGTCGGTGGTTCGAATCCCCGCAATGACGGGGTGAGCTCCCGTTGCTCTGTCCCAGCTCCTGCCAACCTAGCAGTTCGAAAGCACACCAGCGCAGGTAGATAAATAGGTACCGCTCTGGCGGGAAGGTAAACGGCATTTCCGTGCGCTCTGGTTTCCGTCATGCGCCAGAAGCGGTTCAGTCCTGCTGGCCACACGACCCGGGAAGCTGTCTGTGGACAAACGCCGGCTCCCTCGGCCTGAAAGCGAGATGAGCGACGCAACCCTATAGTCGCCTTGGACTGGACTTAACCTTCCAGGGGTCCTTTACCTTTACCTTAGGGGAGCGGGTGGCGCTGTGGTTTAAACCACTGAGCCTCTTGGGCTTGCCAATTGGAAGGTCGGCGGTTCGAATCCCCGTGATGGAATGAGCTCCTGTTGCTCTGTCCCAGCTCCTGCCAACCTAGCAGTTCGAAAGCACACCAGCGCAGGTAGATAAATAGGTACCCCTGCGGCGGGAAAGTAAACGGCATTTCCGTGCGCTCTGGTTTCCGTCATGCGCCAGAAGCGGTTCAGTCCTACTGGCCACATGACCCGGGAAGCTGTCTGCAGACAAAGGCCGGCTCCCTCGGCCTGAAAGCGAGATGAGCGCCGCAACCCCATAGTCGCCTTTGACTGGAATTCACTGTCCTTTCTAATGTGCAAAAGAGACATCGACTGCCCTACAGATGCATCTGGGCTTTGACTCCCATCATTGTCAAGGGAGGAGAGCATCCTGGGTGGGTCGGATCCTGGTCGGAGGGGAGACCTAGCTGCCCGCTGTGAGGAGCTGGGATCCTGTGGACCAGCAGGAAAATACTGGTCTTGTTATTATCGCCATTGCTGGCAACGTCATCTGCCCTAGTGACACTTTGCCCAAACTATTTTCGAAGCAGCTCAGCTTAATCGGATCAGCCGCTGTTAGGAACACCCAGGGAGAACATAGCAGCACATCAGCGTCCGAAATGCATTGCTCTCTGTGTGTGTTTGTGTGTGTGCAGAAATTATTTCCGATTTGCAATCCCTCTGGGGCAGAGAACCGTCCCCTCGCAAGGCACCACGTCAAAGGGCGCACTGGCTAAAATCCTCCCTCTTCTTCTTGTTGTTTTCTCCATTTACCGTATTTTTCGCTCTATAAGACGCACCAGACCATGAGACGCACCTAGTTTTTGGAGGAGGAAAACAAGAAAAAAAATATTCTGAATCTCAGAAGCCAGAATGGCTCAAGGCAACAAATAAAAACTTTTTTATTTTTTCGTGTAGGAGACTGGTTAGGCTGAGAGGCAGCGACTTGGCCAAGGTCTGTCTGTCTGTCTCTCTCTCCTTCCTTCCTTCCTTCCTTCCTTCCTTCCTTCCTTCCTTCCTTCTCTCTCTCTCTCTCTCTCTCTCTTTCTTTTTCTTTTTCTCTCTCTCTCCCTCCCTCCCTCCCTCCCTCCTCTGTCTCTCAGTCTCTTGGTCCCTCTCTCTCTCTCTCTCTCTCTCTCTCTCTCTCTTCCTTCCATCCATCCTTCCTTCCTTCCTTCTCTCTCTCTCTCTCTCTTCCTCCCTCCCTCCCTCTCTCTCTCTCTCTCTCTCTCTCTCTTTCTTCCCTTCCTTCCTTCCTTCCTTCCTCTTTCCTTCTCTCTCTCTTTCCTTACTTCTTTCTCTCTCTCCTTCCTTCCCTCCCCCCTCTCTCTTCCCTTCCTTCCTTCCTTCCTCCTTCCTTCCCCCCCTCTCTCTTTCCCTCTCCCTCTCTTCCCCCCAAATGAAAACAGACATGGGAGCCTTTCAGATCCTTCCATCCCCACTCCGGCCACAGCACCACAAGGCAGGTGTCTCTCCTGCTTGCCCCCCACCCACCCAGAAAGGCCTCCCTTGCCCCCCCTCCTTTCCTCTGGCTCAGGAGAGCTGGGCCCTGATATAGATACAGCTGCTGCCGCTTGCAGCCCCACGTAACTGGCAGATAGCAAATTACATAACCTCCGAAATAGGCTTATAAACACAAGGCTGTTTGCACTGCTATCCCTGCCTTCCGCCGCTGCCTCAAATCCAGCAGGCAGGCAGGTACATCGTAAAAGCCTTATTATAAACCTCTGTACCGGTACAGCAAATATTTTTTACATTTTCCAGTCGGGGACAGCGTCTCGGCTGCGCCAAAACAGCAAATTATTTGTTCGGGGGGGGGGCGTGTTCCAACCCCCAGTGTTTTCAAAGACCATACACATTTCTTGGGGGGCTGGAAGTTGACTTCTACTAAGTCAGACCATTGGTCTCTCTCAGTTCTCCAGGTGGGAGCCTTTTCAACCATACCTGGGTCCTTTAAATCAGAGCCAGTGAAGTCATAAGGTCCTGTGTGAGTGCCTGGAGGCGGTTGGAGGATGGATGGTGGCTAACAGATTGAGGTTGAATCCTGACAAGACAGAAGGACTGTTTTGGGGGCACAGGGGGTGGGCAGGTGTAGGGGACTCCCTGGTCCTGAATGGGGTGACTGTGCCCCCGAAGCACCAGGTGTGCAGCCTGGGGATCATTTTGGACTCACCGCTGTCCATGGAGGTGCAGGTCAGTTCTGTGTCCAGGGCAGCTCCATCTGGGACGCAGGATAAGACCCTCGCTGCCCGCAGACTGTCTCTCCAGACTGGTGCATGCTCTGGTTATCTCCCGCTTGGACTACTGCCATGCGCTCTCCGTGGGGCTACCTTTGAAAGTGACCCGGAAACTGCAACTAATCCAGAATGCGGCAGCCAGACTGGGGACTGGGAGTAGAGACCACATAACGCCGGTCCTGAAAGACCTACATTGGCTCCCAGGATGTTTCCAGGCACAATTCGAAGTGTTGGTGCTGACCTTGAAAGCCCTAAATGGCCCAGTAGACCTGAAGGAGTGTCTCCACCTGGACACCTGTTTCCCTCTCCCGAGGGCCTTCTGGCGGTTACCTCCCTGCAAGAAACGAGGTTACAGGGAACCAGGCAGAGGGCCTTCTCGGTGGTGGCGCCCGCCCTGTGGAACGCCCTCCCACCAGATGCCAAGGAAGTAAACAACTATCTGACTTTTAGAAGACATCTGAAAGCAGCCCTGTTTAGGGAAGTTTTATCCACTTTGTAATATCCTTTTGAATATTCCTCTTGAAGGAAAGGGGGGGGGGATACGAAGGGAACAAATAAACACGCAACGGGGGGAATTGCAAAGCCCCGAGTCTCCGTCCCAGCAACCTGGAAATGTCGCAGGCCTTTGGCAGCTCCGGAGCTGAGGGGAAAGTGGGTAAGCTGATCCCCCCGTCTGGAGTGAAAATAAAGAGAGGGGAGGGGGAAACAGGGAAAGCGCCCGTTTCCTAGCAAACTGGCCCACTAACCTACTTTTGTGCATAATCGCAGGCCTGGCACTTTCTGCGGCAGCTGTTACGTTTGGAGAGAGGGAGGAAAACAGAGAGAAAGGGTGTTGGGGGTGCAGAAGAAAAGGAAAAGGAATAATAATAATAATAATTTATTATTTATACCCTGCCCATCTGGCTGAGTTTCCCCAGCCACTCTGGGCGGCTCCCAATCAAGTGTTAAAAACAGTACAGCGTTAAATATTAAAAACTTCCCTAAACAGGGCTGCCTTCAGATGTCTTTTAAAGATAGGATAGCTGCTTGTTTCCTTCACATCTGAAGAGAGGGTGTTCCACAGGGAGGGCGCCACCACCGAGAAGGCCCTCTGTCTGGTTCCCTGTAACTTGGCTTCTCGCAATGAGGGAACTGCCAGAAGGCCCTCGGAGCTGGACCTCAGTGTCCAAGCTGAACGATGGGGGTGGAGACACTCCTTCAGGTATATAGGACCGAGGCCGTTTAGGGCTTTCAAGGTCAGCACCAACACTTTGAAATGGGCTCGGAAATGTACTGGGAGCCAATGCAGATCTCTCAGGACCGGTGTTATGTGGTCTCGGCGGCCGCTCCCAGTCCCCAGTCCAGCTGCCGCATTCTGGATTAATTGTAGTTTCCAGGTCACCTTCAAAGGTAGCCCCACGGAGAGCGCATGGCAGTAGTCCAAGCAGGAGATAACCAGAGCATGCACCACTCTGGCCAGACAGTCTGTGGGCAGGGAGGGTCTCATTCTGCGTACCAGATCCCGGAACGGTCCCTCTTTTCCTTAGGACCGTCCAGCTGTGGTCCGACCAAGGCAGAATATGAAGCGCGACCATGACATCCCTCAATTGGAAACTCGGCTTTTGTTCAGCTGAGAACGCAGACTCACTCAGAGATACTTGCCCAGCCTCGGCCAAGAACGCAAACTCACTCAGAGACACGGCGAGCCACATCCCTGCTCTCTGTTTTCTGAAACGTCATTGATCTTTAGTGGTTTGGGAACGGGCCGCACGCCTGGCCCCGTTCCAGCCCTTTAATCCTATTCCCAGATTTGCGTCCCTTTAATCCTCTTTTCCCTCTGCAGTCCCCACCCTGAGGAGCTCTGCTGGAGGGACCTGGCTATATATAGGACGTGTCGAACATGACTCATGCGCACTCAGACACGCACTTGCGTTCGCCGGCCTTGTCTCTGTCAGGCCCTTTGGCTCCGCCTTTGAAGCTGCTTTAACCGCTAGGCTTTATTTCCCTTGCAATCGCGCCTCCGAGCTGCAAGAAAGAAGCTTCTGATTCAACTTTATGCGGTTCGGCCGCGGGATCGAAGGTGGTGAATTCTCCTTTCTTGGAGGTTTTTAAGCAGAGGTTGGATGGTAGATTCAACTGAGATTCTTGCATTGCAGAAGGGGTTAGACTGGATGACCCTCAGGGTCCCTTCCTAATCTTCAATTCTATGACCGTCAAGCGATAATAATAATAATAGCAAGAGTATTAAATTCATACTCCGTCCATCTGGCTGGGTTTCCGAAGCCCCTCTTGGCGGCTCCCAACAGAATATTACAAAGGGGATAAAACAATCTGACGCTGTTATAACCCCACACTTGTAAAAGCGGATAAAAATGATTTCAGAAATATAAAAATTAAAAACTTGGCAGCCGAAACAACCAAGGCGACAGAGCGGCTAACCTATGAGGGGAGGCCAAAAGCGTTTTGCAGAACCATAGAATTGTAGAGTTGGAAAGAGGGTCGTCGCCTCCAACCCTTTGCAACGCGGGAATCTTTCGCCCAGCACGGCACTCGAACTCGCCACCCTGAGATTCACCGTCTACCAAACAAGCTGCTTATCCCTCGCGAATTGTGGCTTCCCAGTCTAGTAGAAGAGGCGAGGCGGCGGATGTTTACAAAACGGTGCTATAAAATGATACTATAGGGACTTCCCTTTTATTATTATTAATATTATTATTCCCCAGCCACTCTGCTGGGCAGCTTCCAACATAAATAAAAACATTATAAAACTTCCCTAACAAGGCTGCCTCCAGATGTCTTCTAAAGGTTCTATAATGACTTATCTTTTTTTCCCCAAATTTTTTTTTATTGATTTTCCAAAATTTAAAACAAACATAAACCTTAACTGTACTTAATCCAGTCTTGGTAACATTGTTAAGTGACTTCCTCAAATCCCGCCTGGCTGAGTTTCATTGTATATCATTGTAACAGTTTCCCCAAAACCATTTTTCTCATAAAATTAACTTAGTCACTTAACATCTTTCTTCCTTTTCCTTTTGACTTAAAACATTTTGTTCTCTAGCATCACTTATTTAAACCCTAAGCCTGTCTGGTATTTGCAAGTTTTTCCCCCCAATTAAAATAGTGACTTATCTTCTTATATGCTCTAATGGAGCCTCCATGTGCAGGTGCACTCTATCCTAGGTTTTTAGCATTTTTTAGGCCACTGGGAGCAAAGGATACTGGACTGGACGGTCCAGTGGCCTTATCCAGGATGCTATCCTGACATCCTTCTCCATCTCTCTTCTCTGTGTCATCCCTAATTCTTTTATTATTATTATTACGAAAGGCACAGATTTAATGCTGGGGCCAAGGGAGTCTTCTACATCCCAGCCGTGACAGATCTTTATTTTTAATTTATTTATTTCTCAAAAGGAAAACAGTGCAAGGAATCTCTCTACGTACGTCATTGTCTGACGGCAACCCTAATTAACCGGCATTTACCGTGTTTCGCGACACGCCCCGCCTGCAATTTTCCTTTTTTTTTTCTCTCTTCCAAAGGAGGAGGAGGAAATTGCAAGATGTAATCAGGGAATTTTCCATTTGGCACCTCCTCATTCCTTTCGGTGCCCTAGTTTACGGGAGACGGTCCTCTCGCCTGAAGGGAATGTTCCAAAGCAGATCGGATGCTTGGTTTGGGCCGCATGGTGCCGACACGGGCTGGCAGCAGCGCCTGTTCCCCAGGGTTTCGGTGCTATACCTGCGAAACAGGCGCTCTGCTGCTAGACTTAAAAATAAAGCAAGACCTCATGATTCTGGATAAAGGGCCTAGGTAGGCTAGCATTTCCTGCACTGGCTGGCAGCAGCTGCCAAGGTCTCCGCCCCATCGCTGCCTTGAAGATGCTGTGGGCATTCTACATGCAAAGCAGATGTAATAACAATAATTAGAATAACAATAATAGCACCCCTTGAGCTCAAATCCTCAAGTTGCCGACGCAGAACAAAACCCACTTAAATTAATGGACCAAATTACGCCCACCTGAGCTGCGTCCGTGAACAGGCCTACTCTGAGCAAGGCGAAATGTTCGAGGCAACTTCTGTGCACATATATAGGTCACTCACTATCGGTCTTCCCCGTTATGTAATTCTATTTCGGTTACAGTGAAAATATTCCGACCTTTGCACAGGGTTACTGTAAATTAATACTTGTGTTCCCTCTTTCTGTCGGCCCGCCTTGCATTTTTTCGTAAAAGTGGGCGGGTGTCGATCCTTTCGCCTCCATGCAGAAGGGCCAGGGCCAGATTTGGGTTTGATGTGGCCCTCAGCTCCTGAAGGTGATGGGGCCCTTTCTATGTCCAGCTGTCCTTTGTCAACAACAAATTGCCGCTGTTTTTGAATATACGCTCTATGGTCATTTATGGACCTAACAGGTATCTCAAGCCGTTTGCACACCACAAAATAGGTATTTTATCCAAGTCATTGTTGAACTGAAATACAATTAAGAAGAAGTACCGTATTTTTTGCTCTATAAGACTCACTTTTCCCCTCCTAAAAAGTAAGGGGAAATGCATGCGCGTCTAATGGAGTGAATTCAGGCTGCGCAGCTATCCCAGAAGCCAGAACAGCAAGAGGGATTGCTGCTTTCACTGCGCAGAGATCCCTCTTGCTGTTCTGGCTTCTGAGATTCAGAATATTTTTTTCTTGTTTTCCTCCTCCAAAAACTAGGTGCGTCTTGTGGTCTGGTGTGTCTTATAGAGCGAAAAATATGGTGCATTAACAGTGAGATACAATGAAGTGAGATACAGTGAAATAATTATTAAGCTCCAACTTAAAATGATTTTTTATTTGTAACAAACTGAATCGTGCAAACACATTGGCATTTGGCGATAAGCAAAAGGTCCTTTAGAAACACAATTTACAAAGACTCATAATCTAGTCTCTAGAAACTTGCTATAACATGAAATAATATTAGGTGTAAATAATGGGTAGGCAAACTAAGGCCCGGGGGCCGGATGCGGCCCAATCGCCTTCTCAATCCAGTCTGGGAATCAGCGTGTTTTTACATGAGCAGAATGTGTCCTTTTATTTAAAATGCATCTCTTAGTTGTTTGTGGGGCCTGCCTGGTGTTTTTACATGAGTAAAATGTGTGCTTTTATTTAAAATGGGTTATTTGCGGGGCATAGGAATCCGTTCATATTTTTTTCCAAAATGTAGTCTGGCCCCCCACAAGGTCTGAGGGACAGTGGACTGGCCCCCTGCTGAAAAAGTTTGCTGACCCCTGGATCTACGATGCAAACTACTAATAATTATAAATAGCTTTATTAATATGAAATTAAGTGTTATAAGCTGTACAATGCAATTGTAGTTAATACAGGCAGGCGGGGCCCATGACTTACATCCTAGGAGCCTACACAACACAAAACACTGTTGCTGTATGTAGGTTTTATTTTATTTGTCTTTTATCTTATATTTTGGAAAAGTACATCCAGTTGTTTTTCCGCCCCTTAAATGTCTCCAGGCCAGGCAGACAGCTCCTTGTTCCCCTTTAAATCGGTTCATGAAGACTAGAACCTTGTGTGACTGCAGTACATTGTTTATTGCTTTGATTTTATGGATCAGTGGTCTCGTTAGATAGTAAAATTCATGTTAGATTGCTGTTTTAGGGGTTGTTTTTAAAAGTCCAGAACGTTTTGCATTGCTTTCTATGGCAAAGCGCGCCTTGGTTTTGGAACTCTTTGGTTTAGGAATGGAATTAAGTTTGAGAACCAAGGGACCACTGTAAATGAAGGGGAAGAAATGGAGGCAGTGAGAGATTTCACTTTCTTGGGCTCCATGATCACTGCAGATGGTGACAGCAGTCACAAAATTAAAAGACGCCTGCTTCTTGGGAGAAAAGCCATGACAAACCTAGACAGCATCTTAAAAAGCAGAGACATCACCTTGCCAACAAAGGTCCGTATAGTTCAAGCTCTGGTTTTCCCAGCCGTGATGTATGGAAGTGAGAGCTGGACCATCAAGAAGGCTGATCGCCGAAGAATGGATGCTTTTGAATTCTGGTGCTGGAGGAGACTCTTGAGAGTCCCATGGACTGCAAGAAGATCAAACCTCTCCTTTCTGAAGGAAATCAGCCCTGAGTGCTCACTGGAAGGACAGATCCTGAAGCTGAGGCTCCAAGACTTTGGCCACCTCAGGAGAAGACCCTGATGTTGGGAAAGATGGAGGGCACAAGGAGAAGGGGACGACGGAGAACGAGATGGTTGGACAGTGTTCTCGAAGCTACCAGCATGAGTTTGACCAAACTGGGGGAGGCAGTGGAAGACAGGAGGGCCTGGCATGCTCTGGTCCAGGGGGTCACCAAGAGGCGGACACGACTAAACGACTAAACAACAACAATGTTGAATATCCTTTTGCCAGGGGTGGACAGAGCAGGGGAAATATTCCTAGAATTGTGGAATCACAGAATGGCAGAGTCGGGAGGGACCCCAAGGGACATCTAGACCGACCCTCTGCAAGGCAGGAGTATCTGCAAAAGCATGCAATTTTGTTACCAAAAAAAAATTAAAATAGGGAGGGAAGAGGAGGAGGGGAGAGAGGTGATGTTTTGCATTATATCACAAGAGGAAGTTGCGAGCAGCATGACATAATAACAGGGGTGGGCGTGGCCTGGGGAGGCGTGTGATTGACAGGAGGTGGGCGGGGCCCCGAGCCCGGGGATTCTCGCCTGCGATTTTTTTCTTCCACGCTTTGCAAGGAAAGTAGGTTAGCAGATCTCTCCGAGCGCGCTTGGCAAAGGCGAGGGAGAGCGGAGGCGCGCGAGGGAGAGCTCCCGTCCAACGCATATTATTATTATTATTATTATTATTATTATTATTTATTCCTAATCATTACGGTATAGCAGAAACAGAAAGCAGGAGGGAGGGAGGAAGAAGGAGATTCGGCTCTCCATCTCTCCATTATTTATTTCTCTTTTCTGCTCCATCCATCCTCCCGCAAAGAGTTTCGCTTCTGCATCCAATCTCATACATGCGATTTCCAGAAGTGCGCACATAAAGGGATATCGGCCAACATGCGAGGTAAGGGTTATATTTCGTGTTTTTTTTTTAAAGGGGGGGTGGAGAGAGTCTAAATCACCGCTGGCCCCGATCCGAGCGCTTTTAAACAACCGAAAAACAACAACAGCAACCCCAAACTCTGCTTTTACGCAAGGTTGGAAGCGTGCGTAAATCTCCCCGCGCGCGGACGCTGAACAACTGCAGCCTACTCGGAGTAAACCTATTGAAATCGGGGGGAGGAGGATCTGATTTCAATGGGTCAACTCTTGAGTAGGACTTGGTTGCGTTTGGGTCCAGAGAGGGGAGAAGAAGCTGCGCTCCTGAGAGCCGCGCCTACTCCGAAGTAAATCTCCTTCCCCAAACCCACCCCCGTTGGAATCAGAAATGGGTTATTGGAGCCACCTGAGTTTTACTCGAGAGTAGACCTGTTGGAATAAATGGGGCAGCGGGAAGGCTTATTGCAACCCCAAAACTGCGACCTTATGCATGCGCACCTTTAACCTGGGAGTAAGCCCCGTGCTTCTTTGCTTCCGAGTAGACCTGCAGAGGGATGGCACTGTTTACTTGGGAGTAAGTGTGTTTAGAGAAGCTTTACTCGCTCGTGAACGTGCTTAGGCTTTTGCAGTCTGAATGATGGTGCGGTGGGGTTTACTCGGAAGCAAATCCTTCTGTGCGCAGGGAAATGAACGCGTGTAGGATCGCAGCCTTAGTTTTGGGGGGGAGGTCCGGATTGTGTTCCTTGCCTCTTAGAAAATGATATTTTCTCCCAACAGCAAGCAAACACTGGTTCACTTTGCAGCTGAGCAACTTTACAGTATATGGCGTAAAAACCCAGCAAATAATAATATTTATTATATAATATTATTTATTTATTATTAGGGCCATCAGGGCAAAATAAACTGTCAGTTGCAGGAGACACTAGAGTTGCATCTGACTCAGAATCCACCCTTTAAAATGAATTTTCAGCCAAGTAAAGTTGCATCCATTCATTACAATGGGTCTTTTCTGAGTAGGGTTGGGTCAGAGACAGTCTGATATTATTTCCATTACCCACCTTGATTTATCCCCTGTCTTGGTGGCAAAGAATCTTGCGTTGAAGATTCAGGACCTGCAATTATTATTACTAAATCCTGAGCAACTGTTACTTAAGCAATGGACACCGGGAGATATATAATTAATTACGTTGGTGAGCCATACAAGATGACAAACATGATCTAAAATTTGTATACACTATGTAGCGTTCCCAGGTTTTTCCTTTTTTTAAAAATTGACCAGACAGAGAAATTCAGAAACTGAGTTGTTCCACCCACAAAAAGTGCAAAAAAAAATCTCATTTTGAACTTTACCGATTTGATTCCTGCCGCTTCCTTTAAAAGAGAAAAAAAGTTAATTAAAAAAAAATGTTTTATTTTGTTATCAAGATTTGTTTTTGTTTTTTGCGGTAAGGTTTTGTCGTGTTTTGCGGACTGCAAATCTCTCAGGCTGCAATTCCGAATTATGTTTGCTATGGATCATGTCCTCAACTCCCCAGGAGCCAGCGTGGCTTACTTCTGAGTAAAACATCTTTGAGACGTCCCTGCAAATCTCTTTGCCTCTCTATTCCCTTGTATAATTTGATGGCTTTCCCCCCTCGCTAGGAAGGTTTTAGTTGGAGAGCTAGATTAGGTGTGGCCCCCCTTGCTCTGTGGCGAGAATGCACTCTGCACATTCTCAGGGGCACTCTTACCCTGCCAGAAATCCGGCCTTGACGAAAAGACACAGTTTTTTTCCCTTTTTTAAAAATTTCCGGATTCCCTCAGCGCAATATCTGCTGCAATTTGCTTCCCACTGAAAGAGATTGGTCTTAATGTTTTATTTCTGTTAGGTGGGTTGGTGCCATTTTTTTTTTAAAAAAAGTGTTTCCAGGCTTAACATGGAAGGAAATATATATTTTGTCCTTTTAAAAAAGGGAGGAGTAACAGCCATGAGGAAGAGATTCCAGAGGGGGGAAATAGGTGGGCCAAAAGAAAATAGGATTAAAAAATAATAATAATCACCCAGTAGACCGTTCCCGTTCCATTTGAGAACTGGCCCACCACTAAGCTAAAAGTTCAATTAATCGTTATTTTTCCATAACGTTAATACCAGGCCTTCAGCTAAGGCTGGGCATTCAGTTTGGGTAGCTGTAGAAGGTTTGTTTGTTAGGAGAATTTATTGCCTTGTAGGACTGTCCTACAACGTTTTATAGGGAGGGTCTCGGTGAGGAATTAAGGAATTAAGTGGTGTGTGTCATTAAGCCCTCCCTTCCCACTTTTGCCTCAGTCTGCGGACTCTTAAATCTCTTGGTTGCGGGTTCGAGATCCACGCTGGGCCGAAAGATTCATGCATTGCAGCGGGTTGGGCTGGATGACCACCGGGGTCCCTACGATTCCACCATCCTGTTCTAGGATAACCTAGCAAAATACCCAGCGCTGGCCGATGAATCGTGTCTGGTGAGCTTCCCGGTAGACCGAGGGGGAAAATTGGTAGCCAGGGCTATGATATAGGGTCCTAGAAAAAATGGGGCAGCCTAGACCCTACGCCGAAGCCCTTTGGGACGGACTGGGCTTCTGTGCCCCACAGTCGGACCCTGGCACTGCTGAGTTTGGACAGCTCTCTCCATATTTGATGCCACACATTCATATTCCCTCTCCAGATCCAGCCCCTGCCATCTGTTGACCCAATTTTTTACAGAGTCATGACCCACAGATTGCCCAATATATAGCATATATATATCTCTCCGAAACCTGATTTACAGGATTCAGGAGAAAAAACAAAACATATTAAGGATGTTATGGGTATCTTGCTGATTCCGTCTCTTCCAGAAGACGTGAGTTTCTGTCTGTATTATTTTCTGGGGAAAAGAGAGGCCCGGATTTTGCTAATAGGTGCTCAGACAACCCGGGGTCTGTGCCATCTTTCAAGTTACCCAGAAGAATGTTCCTGTGTGACCTGCAAGGCTTGTGCATTGCCACACCTGCCCGGTCATGTGCTTCGGTGTAATTTGCTACCGACCGCTGTTGTTGTCTTAACAGTCTTGGAAAAAATAAAGAGGAGCAGTTATTTGGGTCAGCCTTCCCTGCCCGGGTTTTAAATTGGCAGTGTGGGCAGTCCGCTGAGCAAGAGACTTGTGAGACCTGGAGGCTTGCAGGCTTGTGTGGCCAAAAAAAAAAAAAAAGGTCTCTCTCTTTCTCTCTCTCTCTCTCTCTTTCCTGTTCATCTTTCTCCTTCCCTCCATCGACCGGGGGACAATGTGGGTTTTACAGTGGGATGGAACAAGGTTTCTGCGACCCCCTTAAAGGCATAACACATTATTATTAAGGAACACTCTGTCATGGACTAGGAAGCCATGTCTGTAGCCTTTTTGGGTGGGTAGAATATGCAGAATTGGTGCGGTTCACTAGAATATCTCTATTTTCACCGGAGAAATGTCGGAAGGTATGGAATTATCTCACCCATGAGCTGTCTGCAGGCAATCCTGTATAGGGAAGTTTTTTTCCATGCTATATTATGTTTTTATATATGTTGGAAGCCACCCAGAGAGGCATATATATAGCAAAAATATCATTATGGAATGGGATGTCCCTAGTTTCATCGGAGAAATGTCGGAGGGCACGGCGCACTTTCGGAGCAGGCGTGGGGAGATTCACCTTGGCCTTCTCAAAGGAAAAAAACAAAGAAATTATGTTTTCTGTCCTGCTGTGGTTTCCTTCGACCGCACGGACTCTGCCACGTGTCATGTCGGCCATTTTGCAGCGGCCTCCGCCGCCTCTCTTCCCAGCCCTTCCAAAGATGGCCGCAGCAACGCTAACAGGCGGTTGGAGGGGGTAGGAAGAGAGAATGGCAACTGGAGCATAAAGATGGGAAGAAGAAGCCCCTTTGCGTTCTGGGAAAACATCTTCCCTCGCTTCCGTTCGTCGTCCAGCTTAGGGCTTGCCGGTGCGCGGATAACGCATGAAATTCCCCGCACTGGGATTTGCAGAGAGGATTAGCTGTGGCAGAGAGGGGAAACATGCTCATCCCTGTCTCATATGCCTGGATCCGAGCATCCAGTTTCTGCCTGGTCTCCGTTCGCGCACTGCCACTAGGTCCCCGGCGCCATTTTGGTTCCATGCGCCACTCACCACGTTGGCCAGAACCACTATGCGCCTCTCCTTTTTCCCGGCGCCATGATAGCTGAGCCCTTTCTGTCGACGGGGAAAAGACAATGCGCTTCTTTGCAGCATCCATGCTCTCATGCGCAAGCCTCGGCTTTTCTCGCCGTCCGTTTTTCAAAATGCCCCCTTTATTTCTGCAAATATATTAAATTTTTTGCATTTGGTTTCTGTTGAGCATGGGAGCAAAGACCTCAAGGCCAAAAGATGCAAGCAGATTGCTTTTGCAGAAGTCTAGTGTCCAGATCAAGGGAAGTCATTTGTTGTTGTTGTTGTTTAGTCGTTTAGTCGTGTCCAACTCTTCGTGACCCCCTGGACCAGAGCACGCCAGGCACTCCTGTCTTCCACTGCCTCCCGCAGTTTGGTCAAACTCATGCTGGTAGCTTCGAGAACACTGTCCCACCATCTCGTCCTCTGTCCTCGTTTTTTGCAAGTCGCCATTGATTACAGGGGTACCTTGGTACCCGAACGGTTCGGCTCCCTCAACGCCGCAAACCTGGAAGTGAGTGCTCCGGTTTGAGAACGTTTTTTGGAAGCTGAACGTCCGGCGCGGCTTCCGATTGGCTGCAGGAAGCTCCTGCAGCCAATCGGAAGCTGCGCCTTGGTTTCCTAACGGTTTCAGGCATGCATAGGCAAACTTGGCCCTCCAGATGTTTTGGGACTATAACTCCCATCATCCCTAGCTAACAGGACCAGCAGTCAGGGATGATGGGAGTTGTAGTCCCAAAACAGCTGGAGGGCAGAGTTTGCCTATGCCTGGTTCCGCAAGTCGAACGGACTCCTGGAACGGATTAAGTTCGAGAAGCAAGGCTCCACTGTACTAGCTATTCTGCGTCAATTGTTTTAATACTTTTGTTGGAAGCTGCCTAGAGTGGCCCGATGTTGTTGTTGTTGTTTTGTCGTTTAGTTGTGTCCGCCTCTTCGTGACCCCCTGGACCAGAGCACGCCAGGCCCTCCTGTCTTCCACTGCCTCCCACAGTTTGGTCAAACTCATGCTGGTAGCTTAGAGAACACTGTCCCACCATCTCGTCCTATGTCGTCCCCTTCTCCTTGTGCCCTCCATCTTTCCCAACATCAGGGTCTTTTCCAGGGAGTCTTCTCTTCTCATGAGGTGGCCAAAGTCTTGGAGCCTCAGCTTCAGGATCTGTCCTTCCAGTGAGCACGCAGGGGTGATTTCCTTCCGAATGGAGAGGCTTGATCTTCTTGCAGTCCATGGGACTCTCAAGAGTCTCCTCCAGCACCAGAATTCAAAAGCATCCATTCTTCGGCGATCAGCCTTTGACATATAAGTAATTACATCCTCCTCCTCCTCATCATCATTATTATTATTACTGCATCTCCACGTAGACCTGGGGAAAAAACCCTGCCTGAAACTCCTAAGGGATGCTGCCTGCCAGTGTTGACAATCAGGAGTGCCAACTTGGCCCTGAGACCGTGGCTGTATTGCCCTGGCACCCAATTTTGTGGGCGCCCAGCCCCACCGTGGGGAATTTTGTGGGTGCTCGGGTTATAGCTGTCAACGTTTCCCTTTTCTTTAAGGGAAATTCCCTTATTCCGAATAGGATTCCTTGCAAGAAAAGGGGAAAGTTGACAGCTATGGCTCTGGCACACCGGGCCCCAAG
Organism: Podarcis filfolensis; assembly: GCF_964270895.1. NCBI lineage: Eukaryota > Metazoa > Chordata > Lepidosauria > Squamata > Lacertidae > Podarcis > Podarcis filfolensis. The sequence goes on from NC_139622.1 coordinate 11,698,645, forward strand.
GAGACAACACCGGGCCGAGAGCCTCAGTCCTGGTCTAATCTTTTATTTTTCTGCCCTGGGATTATAAAGTGGGCCTCCAGGAATACGATGGAGACTGGTCTGGTCTGTTCCTCCTCTGGAAAAAGTGCCGGGTTTCTGTTTTTGCCCGCCGTCTCCGGTTTTGCGGTGCAAGAAAAATTCCAGTCGGAAACCCAAACTTCTGGTGCAAACGTCTTCGCCGCCTCTCTCGCCCTGAACACCAGAAACCATCTGCTTCCGTTCCTTCCTTGCTTTTGCAAGCACCTGCGATGCTGCTCTAAATCGGCTTCGCTCGAGGCCTCGGTTCTCTGCAGAGGCAAGCGTGGCAGAAGTATTCTTATTAAGAGCTGCTCCAGTGACCTAGATCTGTCATTGCGGCGGGGCATGCGTGTTTACGCACGAGGGGTGTGTGTGTGTGTAGCGGCGAGGGGGGCAGAGGGGGAATCGGAAACCCGGAAAAAGAAAATCTGGAGAGAGTGAGAGTCAGGAAAGGCAGAGCTTGCAAGTCTCTTAAACAGCAGAGTTTTTCCAAAAAATAAAGTTTCCTCCCTGTGATATGCATCATCTCTCGTCGCCCCAAACCACTGCCAGATTGACATAGAAGCTAAACAAGCTATAGTTTAGGGCCCAGAAGGGGAAGAAATGGAGGAAGTGAGAGATTTTACCTCCTTGGGCTCCATGATCACTGCAGATGGTGACAGCAGTCACGAAATTAAAAGACGCCTGCTTCTTGGGAGAAAAGCCATGACAAACCTAGACAGCATCTTAAAAAGCAGAGACATCACCTTGCCAACAAAGGTCCGTATAGTTCAAGCTCTGGTTTTCCCAGTAGTGATGTATGGAAGTGAGAGCTGGACCATCAAGAAGGCTGATCGCCGAAGAATGGATGCTTTTGAATTCTGGTGCTGGAGGAGACTCTTGAGAGTCCCATGGACTGCAAGGAGATCAAACCTCTCCATTCGGAAGGAAATCACCCCTGAGTGCTCACTGGAAGGACAGATCCTGAAGCTGAGGCTCCAAGACTTTGGCCACCTCAGCAGAAGAGAAGACTCCCTGGAAAAGACCCTGATGCTGGGAAAGATGGAGGGCACAAGGAGAAGGGGACGACGGAGGACGAGATGGTGGGACAGTGTTCTGGAAGCTACCAGCATGAGTTTGACCAAACTGCGGGAGGCAGTGGAAGACAGGAGGGCCTGGCGTGCTCTGGTCCAGGGGGTCACGAAGAGGCGGACACCACTAAACGACTAAACAACAACAACAACAACAGCAACAAAGCTATAGTTTAGGGCCCCACTCCCTAAAACATCACTGGTTTGCTCCTTTCTATATATAGGGTGCCTACATTCTGCTATTTATAATTATTAGTAGCTTCATATATTTACACCTATTATTACTTCATGTTATAGCAAGTTTCTGGAGACTGGATGATGAGTCTTTGTAAACTGTGTTTCTAAAGGACCTTTTGCTATCGCCAAATGCCAATGTGTTTGCATTATTCAGTTTATGAATAAAAAATCATTTTAAGTTGGTGCTTAAGAATTATTTGACTATGAATATACTTCGTCTTAATTGTATTTCACTATTAATACACTTCTTCTTAATTGTATTTCACTTCCACAATTACCTTGATAAAATACATATTCTGTTATGTGCAAATGGCTTGAGATACCTTTTAGGTCCATCAATGACCATATAGCATGTATTCAACACAAAAAACAGTGACAGTCGGTTGTGGACAAAGGACAGCTGGACATAGAAAGGGCCCCATTACTTTCAGGAGCTGAGGGCCGCATCAAACCTAAATCCGGCCCTGCCCCTAACTTGGCTGAGTAGAAGGCAGCAGGACACAGCCGTGGGGCAGTGACCAGATTTAGCCCCCTGCCTTCTCCCTAAGCATGCTGGTAATTGTTTTGAAAAGTCAGTATAGTGGTCCCTTGGTTCTCAAACTTAATCCATTCCGGAAGTCCGTTCCAAAACCAAAGCATTCCAAAACCAAGGCGCTCTTTCCCATGGAAAGCAATGCAAAATGGATTAATCCGTTCCAGGCTTTTAAAAACAACCCCTAAAACAGCAATTGAACATGAATTTTACTATCTAACGAGACCATTGATCCATAAAACGATAGCAATAAACAATGTACTGCAGTCACACAATCGATCCATCAGTAGCTGGACTGGGTTCTACGCAGTCACGAAAACAAACAAAAAGAGCCACAAAAATGCAAAATAAATAGCAAAAACAGGCAGACCTCAGTGTGACACTCAAAACGGGAGCACATTTGGATTCTGAAAAAAGTTTGCAAACCAGAACGCTTACTTCCAGGTTTGCAGCGTTTGGGTTCCAAGTTGTTTGAGTACCAAGGCGTTTGAGAACCAAGGTGCCACTGTAATGTAATATTTCGCTCACGGTCATCAATAGCTGATGGAGGTTTGAGTTTGGGGAGGGTTTTTCCAAGGCTGCGTGGCGTAGTGGCTAGAGCGCTCGACGACGCTTCTTTCTCTTGGCCCAGCCTACCTGATAAGGTTGTTGTGAAAACGTCAGAGAACAGCGTAGGAAGAAGAGCAAGAGAAACGATTTGCAAGGAAATCTTAACAGGCGAGGCTTTCTGCAGATCCTGCGCAGGAGCCGGGAATTCTGCAACTTGCACAAATCATGCAAATTCTTACGCAAGGGCAGCCGAAACAGTCTCTGGGAATGGGGCAACTGCGATACGAGGAAAGCTTGCACCATTGGGAAGTTTATTAAATGAGGCCTGGCACGGAGAAAGGTTTTTCTCCTCGTCTCATAACCCCAAGAAATCTTGGACGTCCGTGCTGGAAAATTCGGGGCGGATAAAAGAAAGGACTCGTCCATCCTTGAGCTGTGGAACTCCCTGCTACTTGAGGCCACCAAACTAGACGGCTTTCGCAGAGAACTGGGCGAAGGGAAGGGACCCAGGGGTCATCTAGTCCAACCCCACTGCAGTGGAGGAATCTTTTGCCCAAGGTGGGGCTCGAACCCACGACCTTGAGGTGGAGAATCTCATTTTTCTACTGACTGAGCTATCTCCAAGGTCTGTGGAGGAGGAGACTGTGGCCTGATCCACGAGGCTCTTATCTTATTCCATTATACGATGTCAATATGTTGGGGTCACTCGATGCTTTGCCACCCGAAACTTAGACATCGCGGATTTGGGAATCTCCGCTTCAAAACCAAGTTTCTAGTCCCTATGGGGTTGCGCCGCATCGCGTCCCAGAAGAGGAGGTAGGGAAGAGAAGGAGGCTCTCAGGCAGTCCGACTCTGCAGCCTTCGCGTTTGGCAGAAACGGGACATTTGCGACGCTTGAGGGCTAGAAACATGGTTCAAAAGGAAAGTTAAATCGTGTCATTCCCAGTCTGAACTGGGCACACTTTTCAGGAAGAGAAAAGGGGCGAGAGAAGCAATGAGGCTTTCGGGATTTCTGTACGCGGGTGGGATTTCCTAGGTGCAGTAATTCGGTTTATTCCTGCAGCAGGCACAGGTGTGATCCTGTGGGATTACGGCCCCCAACGTCCCTCCCATCTCTCAAAGCGGCCCTTCTCTGCCTCTACCCGCTTTCCCCCGCTTCTCCTTATTTAACAAATTTTGAGTCCAAGCCTTTGTGTGCAGGTTCAGAGAGTTCTGTCTTCTCCTCCCTTCCATGTCTTCGTCACCATCCTCCTTCTGCTGAAACTCCTAACCCCGGTTCGCTTCTCCTAACCCCAGTTCGTCTCTCCCGTAACCCCAGTTTGTCTCTCCCCTAACCCCGGTTTGTCTCTCTCCTAACCCTGGTTTGTCTCTCTCCTAACCCAGGTTTGTCTCCCCCCTAACCCCAGTTCATCTCTCTCCTAACCCCGGTTCATCTTTCTCTTAACCCCAGCTTGTCTCTCTCCTAACCCCGGTTCGTCTCTCTCCTAACCCTGGTTTGTCTCTCTCCTAACCCCGGTTTGTCTCCCCCCTAACCCCAGTTCATCTCTCTCCTAACCCCGGTTCATCTTTCTCTTAACCCCAGCTTGTCTCTCTCCTAACCCTGGTTCGTCTGTCTCTTTACGCCAGTTCTTCTCTCTCCTAACCCTGGTTTGTCTCTCTCCTAACCCCGGTTCGTCTCCCCCCTAACCCCGGTTCGTCTCCCCCCTAACCCCAGTTCATCTCTCTCTTAACCCCAGCTTGTCTCTCTCCTAACCCTGGTTTGTCTCTCCCCTAACCCCGGTTTGTCTCTCTCTCAACCCCAATTCGTCTCTCTCCTAACCCTGGTTCATCTCTCTCCCCTAACCCCGGTTCGTCTCTCTCCTAACCCCAGTTCATCTCTCTCCTAACCCCAGTTCATCTCGAACCTCAGCCTGTGCGTCTTGCTTCTCCGCCCCTAACCCCAGCCAACCCTACGATTCTGCGATTCCTTTGGAGGAATCTGTTTTGCCTGATCTAGCTCACCTTGGGTCCACAAGCGGCATTTTCCTATATTACGCAAGCACCGCTTTGGGGGTACCCGCCGGAAGGGAGCGCAGCCCCTTATGGGCAGGGTTTCGGCACAGCATGGGCGTGGCTACAGAGAAGCGCCGTCATCCTCAGGAACCAACAGGGCTCCGAGTCGTTCTTCCGCCCCAGCTGGGACGCCGCTCCATCTCCCTCTTCTTCGGCCCGCCCCTTGACTCTCGCCTTCCCGGATCCCCGCCGGTTTCCCCCTTCGGGGGAGTAAGCAGGGGTCCAGATCCTAATTGGAGCTCCCCGGTGTTGCCCTCATTCCGCAGCATCGACCGCATCCTCTGCAAAGCATTGTGGGCCGGCGACCTCATTTGCCCCCGATATTTCAGCCGGTTAATTAACCACGGCGCCCCGTGCGGAAACGGAAAGGACGTTGTGTCTCTCCCCTGGGTTCCCGGCGCTTCCCGAAGTTTAATGAAGTCGAGAGGGGGGTAACTCCTGGGGGGGCCGGTCACAGGAGATCTTCGTGTCCTCATTCCCCTTCTGCTGTGTCTCTCCCCCTGCCCCACATCTGGACCAATCAATGGGTCCCGTTGAGCCCGGCACCGAGATCTGCGCTGAAACCTCCAGAGGAGTTTCCTCTGCTGTGTCTCTGCATGAGTTGCTGTTCTGCACATCTCTCTCTCTCTCTCTTCCTCTCCAACTTGCAATCAGCTTCCGGTTGTTTGGGTGCCTGGGCGGTGTGGCAAAAGCCAACGTTATCTTTATTTTTATCTTATTTATTATTATTACTTTGTCAAAATAAAAAACAAAGCAGCAACAACAATGAATTATGTTGCATGCTATTTATACAACTGAAATACAGATAATGTTTGGGGACATGTTTTACTTAGCTAAGGTAACTTTTTCCCTTTCGAAACCTTCCTTGTGTATTCCGCTAAATATCATTTATTTTATGCAAAAAGGGGAGGGGTGAACTCAGTGTTCCTTTATCCCCTTTCAAACTTGTATCGTTATTTCGATCGCGCGTTAAAATCGGTCGCGTGCTTCCACTCTTTACGGGGCGCAAAAGGACCCCTGCGCACAGGAATGAGTGTTTTTTTAAATAAATTTCCTAAGTTTTGAAAGTGTTGCCTACAGAACACTGTGTGCATTTGATTTGATTTGATTTTTTCCCCGGTATGGGAACCTCGCTGTGCCCGTAGATCGGAGGGGGCGTTGCAGCGATGCAAGCTGCCAGATATTAAAAATCAGTTTTAAACCCAATAAACTGCATTCTGGGGGTTATGTGTCAGAGTCTCAGGGGAAAAGGAGGTTGTGTTCTCAACGGAAACTGAAAACTTAGCAATGTTGGTGCCAACCGAACCTCAATCAAAGGTGTTTCCGTGCACTGCTCTAGTCCGCCAGAAGCGGCTTAGTCCTGCTGGCCACATGACCCGGAAGCTGTACGCCGGCTCCCTCGGCCAGTAAAGCAAGATGAGCGCCGCAACCCCAGAGTCGGCCACGACTGGACCTAATAGTCAGGGGTCCCTTTACCTTTACATTTGACCCACAGAGCCTAGGGCTTGCTGATCAGAAGGTCGGTGGTTCGAATCCCCGTGATGGGGTGAGCTCCCATTGCTCGGTCCCTGCTCCTGCCAACCTAGCGGTTCGAAAGCACATCAAAGTGCAAGTAGATAAATAGGTACCACTCTGGCGGTAAGGTAAACGGTGTTTCCGTGCGCTGCTCTGGTTCGCCAGAAGCGGCTTAGTCCTGCTGGCCACATGACCCAGAAGCTGTACGCCAGCTCCCTCGGCCAGTAAAGCGAGATGAGCGTCGCAACCCCAGAGTCGGCCACGACTGGACCTAACGGTCAGGGGTCCCTTTACCTATATTAATAGTGAATTGGGGGGGGGCAAGAGAGTGAGGAGCTAAGCTATGGCTTGTTTAGCTTATACGTAAATCCGGCACGCCCAAAAAGGTTTGTTGGCAGCAGGCAGTGCCCTCAGCCGGCTGCGGCAGACGAACCGCATTCCTCCGGAGTTGGCACACGCAGTCAAGGGCGTGCCAGGCAACTCACCCGCCGACTCATCCTCCCAGCTCTCACTTTGCCTCATCCTCCTCTCTCCTCCCCACCCGCCAGCAGAGAACAAAATCTGCCCCAATCCTTAGCCACGGCTGTAAACAAAAGAGGGTGTAGATATTATGAGACGCCAGCCTCTTGGCCATGAGTAGGCATAATTCGAACACAGGACTTGGCTTATAGCATGGGTAGGGAAACTAAGGCCCGGGGGCCGGATCCGGCCCAGTCTCAATCCGGCCAGCGGACGGTCCGGGAATCAGCGTGTTTTTACATGAATGTGTCCTTCAAGGGATGAACCGCAGCTCGCCAGGGTTGAAGGAGTGGGTGCTTTAGTTGAGTTTCCTGCATTTCAGCGGGTTGGACTAGATGACCGCCAGGGTCCCTTCCGACTATCCCATTTTATGATTCGTCCTCCACCTCCTTCTTGGAAATTTAAACTTGTGGATAGTGGGGGGGAACCAGGTATCTCTGTGTGCATGCTCATGAATGGGCGCCGATGGAGGCAGAATACTGCATCCCTTCTCATTATTATTAATATTATTATTATTATGATTATTAACCCACGTATCTCCAAGATCCACTGCTTTTTTACGGTCACTGTTGCCCCCGGACAGGCATAGGCAAACTCAGCCCTCCAGCTCTTTTGGGACTACAACTCCCATCATCCCTGACCGCTGGTCCTGTTAGCTAGCGATGATGGCAGTTGTAGTCCCAAAACATCTGGAGGGCCAAGTTTGCCTATGCCTGACCTAGGAAGAGAATCGCTTCCGAATTCTCCTTGGCACCCCACCATTGAGCTGCTCTTGGTGGGGTAGACTGTTCCTGGATGTGGACGCTCTGGGCAGAAATTGCAATGAATGGACACGGCCAAATCAGGCCTACTCCCGAGTAATAGGACCCAGTTAGGTGCCACCCCCAACAGCGTCTGTGCGTCTTGGCAAGAATCCCATCCTGCGTTGTGCTGCCCTTTTTGTTCCTTCTTCCCCGAGGTAGACTGCGCATCGAGAAGGAGGCTCCGTTTTACCTTTCCTTAACCCTCCTCGTTTCCCGTGCATCTTTTTAAGAATAATATTCTTAATTTTTCCAAAGCTTGGAGCAGCGTTTTGACCTCTCCGGGATGCTTTTCCGCACGCTGAAATGTTAAGATTTGCAAGATGATGTACAGATGGTGCACTAGTGCAGTTAGGGGAAATGTACAAAACTAGTTCAAATATATGTTGGAAGTGTAAGGAAAAGGCGGGGACATTTTATCATATGTGGTGGGATTGTACATATGTGTGGGGTTGTTGTTGTTTAGTTGTTTAGTCGTGTCCACCTCTTCGTGACCCCCTGGACCAGAGCACATCAGGCCCTCCTGTCTTCCACTGCCTCCTGCAGTTTGCTCAAATTCATGCTGGTAGCTTCGAGAACACTGTCCCACCATCTCGTCCTCTGTCGTCCCCTTCTCCTTGTGCCCTCCATCTTTCCCAACATCAGGGTCTTATCCAGGGAGTCTTCTCTTCTCATGAAGTGGCCAAAGTCTTGGAGCCTCAGCTTCAGGATCTGTCCTTCCAGTGAGCACTCAGGGCTGATTTCCTTCAGAATGGAGAGGTTTGTTCTTCTTGCAGTCCATGGGACTCTCAAGAGTCTCCTCCAGCACCAGAATTCAAAAGCATCAATTCTTCGGCGATCAGCCTTCTTGATGGTCCAGCTCTCACTTCCATACATTACTACTGGGTGGGGAGGGAGGAAAAATGGGGGGGGGGGGAATAAGGACGATATGTTTCTGGATAATACGTTTTGTTTTAATTTTGAATCAAAAAAAGAAGATTTGCAAGCCGCTCCTCCTCTCCCCACTGTTTCGGGAGGAGTCATAAAGAGAGCTGACTGATGCATGCCTGTTACACAACTCCTTTCTTCAATTTTATTTTTTTGCAGAGGAAAGTATGTCAGTAGGACAGGGTGACTTCGTGCGTGCTTTGACGCGGGCCTGACGGATGGGTTTGGCGGCCAATGGCCACGGGCCGTGAGTCAACGATCCGGGGGCCAGGAGCCAATGGTTGAGCCTGGTTTGGGCAGCCCCGCCTTCCCTCCTCGGATCCTGGCCACATGTCTGGGACATGTTTAGCAGACGGCAGTTATATAACCTTGGGGAAGTTTCAGGCCTTTGGTAACAACAAAAACAACAGAGGCTTTGGGGCTGTGTTGGGAAACCGAGCGGTTGTGTGTGTGTGTTTCTTTTCTTTCCTTAAATTTTTATTTTATTTTGTAGCACATCAGTGCAACGGAACATAAAAACAGCAAAGAACAGAGAAAAAAGAAATAAAATGGAAAACAGCAAAGCAAGCAATACCAGTACCAAAACTTATACAGAGCAATGTACATACAATACAGCGGGCTTTCAGTTCCTGCCTCAGTTTTGCCACCTGTGAAATGGGCGCGTGCGTTTTGCAGAACGACGTCCCCGGTGGCCGAGGCAACAGCAGGGCCGGCTTGGAAGGATCTCGTAATAGCAAGCTTTCTTTGAAGAGAAGGAAGAGACAGTGATTTAAATATATTTATATATATATATTTCACCACTTCCTTCTCGAAGTGATTCACTCTTGCGCTCGACAACAAGCTACGCCCGAGTGGAAAGTATTTCTCCTGCGTCGAGGCTGGAAGAATTTCCTCTGCGGTTTTCAGAAGGACTTTTGTGTGGTGTGCAGTTTCTTGTGGGGTGGGAAAGGCACTCTGCACGCGCTCAGAAGAGCCTGTGTTGTGGCGGAGCCTAGCTCCACAGCAAAAGCTCTAGACTCCCCCCATCCTAAAATAATAATAATAATAATAATAATAATAATAATAATAATAATAATAAAATTTTATTTATACCCTGCCCTCCCCAGCCAAGACTCGGCTCAGGGCGGCTGACACCAGGTATAAAAACAACTGATTGAAATACAACTTAAAAGCAAGATTAAAATACGACGTTAAAACATTAAAATGCAGCCTCATTCCAGTAGGAACTCAAATCAAAATCGAAAAGAATAAATCCTCAGGCTTCTACTTCTTTTCTCCCATCTGTAATTTACAACACCCTAACCAGTTGCTCTGGGTGCAAATCCTGCCCCTTTGAAACATGAAACAGGAGACTCCAAGTCCCAGCAGCCATTATGGGATGGCGGGAGTTGACATAAGAGAGGCCTGATGGACCAGGCTAGAGGGCAGCCCAGATAGTCTAGGGTTGCCATATTTCAAAAAAGGAAAAATCAGAAACACAAAGTTCTGGCTGTTTTTGCGAAATCTTGACAAAAGGGAAAGAGGTTGTGTGTTTTTTTTTGAGCCTGTTTTTAATGAAAGTTGCCCAAATCTGACATGGGCAGCCATACGTTTGCCCGGATATTTCAGTGATTCCCGCCCGGACGCTGCTTACTGGCGATGTCTGGGAAATTCTGGATGTATGGGAGGGAAGACTGAGCCGGATGAGGAACGGTCGAAGGAGCTGGGGATGTTCAGCCTGGGAAAAGAGGAGACTGAGAGGAGACCCATTGTTTTCTCCTGCTCCGTAGGGCAGGACTCGAACCCGCCTCTTCGAGTGACAAGGGAGGAGATTCTAACCAAGTATCAGGTGGCTGATCCTTGGAGGTTTTCAAGTGCAGCGCTTCCCCAGATGTTGTTGGACTACAACTCCCATCATCGCTGAGCTCTGGCCTTGCTTGCTAGGGGTGATGGGAGATGTAGTTTGACAACATCTGGGGACCCACAGGTTGAGAAAGGCTGCCTTAAGCTCAGCTTACACCAGGCTTCCTCAACCAGATGTTTTTGGCCTACAACTCCCATGATCCCTTGCTAGCAGGACCAGTGGTCAGGGATGATGGGAATCGTAGTCTCGAAACATCTGGAGCGCCTAATGCAGACTCTATGGAAGAGCTTCCCCTCTATCCTCTTAGCTCAGTGGTTCTCCACCTGTGGGTCCCCAGATGTTGTCGGACTACAACTCCCATCATCCCTGAACTCTGGCCTTGCTAGCTAGGGGTGATGGGAGTTGTAGTCCGACAACATCTGGGGACCCACAGGTGGAGAAAGGCTGCATGGTCCTCTGTCAACGATGCTTTAGCTGAGATTGTCTTTCTGTAAAAAAAAAGAATGATTTGAATCGAGTCTTCCTGACTAGCGATTTGAATCGATTAGATTTCAATCACATCCGCCCAGCCAACACGGCCAGCGCAATTATGGGATGGTTTACTCGTTGGCAGATGGAAATCTGTGTAATCTGTTTAAAGTCCCCCACTGCCCTCTACTGGGAAGGAAGTGGCATGGCTGCGTTTTCTGTTGAATTATTGCATTGTATAATATTTGATCAATTACTGTATTTTAATATTTTGTTGGCAGCCGCCCAGAGCAGCTGGGGAAAGCCAGCCAGATGGACGGGGTTATAAATAAATTATTATTATTATTATTATTATTATTATTATTATTATTATCTTCTTCTTCTTCTTCTTCTTCTTCTTCTTCTTGCTGTCTGATCCGAATATTTGCCGCGATTCTCCCTCTTGCTTTCCAAAATTCCAGGCGATCAATGCTTTTTATTTATTTTTTCCGGGGTAGGGAAATAGGTAGGGGAGCTCCGCACGAAATTGTTCTAGGGCCCTGTCCTAGCGTCACCCCGAGCCGTAGCTAAATGTAAGATGCGATTAATAAAATCAAGGAGATTTGGTTAGAAATGGCCACAGGTTTTTGGGTGGCAGATATAGGTGGGTTTGGGGCTCCAAGTATTATGTGTATTACAGCCCTCCCAGAGGAAAAGTAATAATTTGGTTTTTTAAAAGTTAGGGAACTCAAGTTTCCCCGAGTTCCTGCTAAAAAAAACCCCACCCCAAAACCGCTGCATGTAATGTCCAGCTCCCCGCCCCCCCCACAAAGCAGGCCATTGTAGTTGTGCCTTTTAATTATTATTATCAGTGTTTTTTCCCTTTAAAAATGTTTAGGGCCGCTTTCGTTTTGACTCAAGAAAACCACCAGTTTATGGTTCAAATCAGGAAAAATAAATAGAGTAAATGGACAAAAGTACAAAGATTCACAAAATGTTTAGGGGTATGCATACCCCTGCGTATCCCCAGGAAAAAAGTGCTGATTCTATCTATCTGTCATCTATCTATCTATCTATCATCTATCTATCTATCTATCTATCTATCTATCTATCTATCTATCATCTATCTATCTATCTCTATCTATCTATCATCTATCATCTATCTATCTTAGCTATCCATCCATGCATCTATCATCTCTCTATCATCTATCTATATCTATCTATCTATTATTTATCCATCTATCCATCCATCCATCTATCTATCTATCCATCTATCAGTCTATCTATCCATTATCTATCTATCTATCTATCTATTCATCTATCTATCTATCTATTCATCTATCTATCTTCTCTCTATCATCTATCTATATCTATCTATTATTTATCCATCTATCCATCTATCCATCTATCCATCTATCTATCTGTCTATCTATCTATCTATCCATTATCTATCTATCATCTATCTATCTTAGCTATCTTAGCTTAAAAACTTTTTTGGGGTTTTTAAAATCTCAACAACTTTTGTGACTGGGTTTTCACTTTTTGAAACGCCTTCAGGACCCTTTCCAAACTGACAACTTTATGGTTCTGTGAAACGGCGTAACTCAAAATACGAAAGTGCTCCCTGGTGATTCCCGTCGAAACGTGCGAATGCAAGCAGGTCGGAGCAGAGACCTCTCCTTTGCAAAGGGCCTTTTCTAAATAAAAGTTGCGTTCACCTGCGCTTACCTTTTCAAAGATGCATTTGTTGTTGATGTTGTTTCCAAGGTGGAAAATTAACGTGGTTTTTCTCTGTCTCTTTCTTCTTTCCCCAGCGCAAATCGAGGTCATTCCTTGTAAAATATGCGGCGACAAGTCGTCGGGAATCCACTACGGCGTGATCACCTGCGAAGGGTGCAAAGTGAGTTTTGCGTGCGAGAGAGAGAAAGAGGGATTTCGAGGAGGAAGATGGCAGCTGCCAAATCAGGCCCGTCCCCCACACGAAATTTGCACCCCTCAAAGTGTTTGCTTATTTACAGCAACATTTTTCTCTCTGCTCTTAACAACAAAAAACCGGCAACAACCCAGAGCAGGCTTTCACGATATTTAAATTAAATTTGTGATGCAAAAGGCATGGCACAAAAGGAAAAAGCTGGGAGGAGGGAAGAGGAAAAGAAGCGTGCAATAAAATTTTTTTTTAAGACCTCACAAAAGTTTGCCATCGCCTGAGTACATGTTGCTCCTGACATACACATGCTGTCGCCGTTGAAATTATTCAACACCCATCAGGTCAACTATCCAAATGTACAGACTTTTCAGCTGGTTGCAAGGAGCAAATCGAACAAAAGCCACGGAAATTGTTCGATGCAACAGAACCTTCAAGCAATTCTCCCAAATCCGGCTGAAAACGCAACTTGGATTGGCTCTTTGCAAACAGCAGGAAGCCTGTTAATTTGGATAATCACCCGATTTGCAATGGGGAGTCGAATAATTTCGACTGCAGCTGTACATGCAAGTTGTTTTCCCCGAGACGTTGTGGATTCTGTTATTTTCAATCTATGCATGCTTTTTACTAATACAATGGTACCTTGGTTCCCAAACTTAATCCGTTCCGGAAGTCCATTCCAAAACCAAAGCGTTCCAAAACCAATGCACGCTTTCCCATAGAAAGCAATGCAAAACGGATTAATCTGTTCCAGACGTTTAAAAACAACCCCTAAAACAGCCATTGAACATGAACTTTACTCTCTAACCAGACCATTGATCCTTAAAATAAAAGCGATAATCAGTGTAATGTACTATAAAATAAATAAGGCAGTACTGTAGATGATAAAAATTATTATTTTTTCCTTACCTGCAATGATGATAGTCATTGTCTGGATGGTGGGTTTTATTCCATTTCCACCGTCACACCATCAATCAATAATCAATCAATCCATCAGTAGCTGAACTGGGTTCCGCACAGTCACAAAAACAAATGAACCGAAAAAGCCTCAAAAACAAAAGCGCCAAATAAAGAGCGAAAACAAAAGCACCAAACATAATCCGTTCTGGAAGTCCGTTGGACTTCTGAAATGTTCAGAAACCAAGGCGCAACTTCTGATTGGCGCAGGTGCCCCGGAAACAATAGCCTACAGCTGCATTGGACGTTCGGCTTCCAGAAAACGTTCAAAAACCAGAAGACCCACTTCCGGGTTTTTGGCGTTTGGGAACCAAGGCGTTTGAGAACCAAAGCGCCACTGTACATGCAAGTTATTTTCCCCGAGATGTTGTGCATTCCTTTATTTTCAATCTATGCATGCTTTTTACTAATACAGTGGTACCTCGGGTTAAGTACTTAATTCGTTCCGGAGGTCTGTACTTAACCTGAAACTGTTCTTAACCTGAAGCACCACTTTAGCTAATGGGGCCTCCTGCTGCTGCCGGAGCACGATTTCTGTTCTCATCCTGAAGCAAAGTTCTTAACCTGAAGCACTATTTCTGGGTTAGCGGAGTCTGTAACCTGAAGCGTATGTAACCCAAGGTACCACTGTACGTCTCTCAGGCGTTGTACCTGATTGGGTTGAAGAACCTGCGTCGAGAATTTGGATGTTCTGCTCCTCACCTCCCCTAATCCCTGCAGCTTCCTCCGTATCGGCCAGTTTTCCTCATGCCCACCCTCGATTTCTCTCCCAAAGGGGTTTTTCCGCAGAAGCCAACAGAATAATGCCACCTATTCCTGCTCGCGGCAGAGGAACTGTCTCATTGACCGGACAAACCGGAACCGGTGCCAACATTGCCGGCTGCAGAAATGTTTGGCGCTGGGCATGTCTCGCGATGGTGAGTCGCCAACCCAAGAAACGGGGGGGGGGGGGAGGGAAAGAAAAGGGAAAGAAAGGGGGGAAATAAAGAAAAATTGAAAATGTCAAAGGACGTAGAGAGCTCGCTGACCTCTCCTTCTTCTCCTTCTCCTCCTCCTCCTCCTCCTTCTTATGACCTCTCCTTCTTCTCCTTCTTCTTCTTCTGACCTCCTCTTCTGACTTCTTGTTCTTCTGCTTCTTCCTCTTCCTCTTCTTCCCCTTCTTCCCTTTCTTCCTCTACTACTTCTTCTTCCTCCTCCTCTTCTTCCCCTTCTTCTTCTTCTTCTTCTTCTTCTTCACCTTCACCTTCACCTTCTTCTCCTTCTCTTTCTTCTTCTTCTTCTTCTTCTTCTCCTTCTTCTTCGTCTTCTTCCTCTTCTTCTTCTTCTGACCTGTCCTCCTCCTCCTTCTGACCTCCACTACTTCTTCTTCTTCTTCTGACCTGCCCTTCTTCTGACCTCTACTTCTGACCTCTACTACTACTTCTCCTTCACCTTTTTCTCTTTCTTCTTCTCCTTCTCCTCCTCTCTCTCTTCCCCCCACCCATTGGTCTCGCAGCGGTCAAGTTTGGCCGCATGTCCAAGAAGCAGCGGGACTCCCTCTACGCTGAGGTCCAGAAACACCAGCAGAACCAGGAGCAGGGCGGTGGCTCCAAGGACGAGACGGAGACGATGTCCAGGGTCTACACCACGAGCGTCAGCAGCGGACTGTCCGACCTGGACGACATCTCCATGCTTTCGGACGGCTTCCTCTTCGACTTCCCACTGACCCCGGAGGGCAGCGGCGGCTACTACAACCTTGACCTGTTGACCTCCGCCCAGCCGTCTCCGGATCAGTCCAGCATCGACGTCAGCGACGCCAAGCTCATCAAGCAGGAGTCCATCTACGAGCTAATGTTGGAGCCCGGACTTTTCCCGCACGGCTCAATCGAGGGCGGACATTTGGCCTCGGACGTCTCCAGGATAGAGATCGGTTAGTACATAGGATGGACTTTTAAGCAGATTCGCCCCATTCCCAACACACAGGTTACCTTTGCGCTCCGAGATTTGCTTTGACCATTTGACATGCTTCTTCTTATATATGGCTTAGCGGTAAAGGTAAAGGGACCCCTGACCATTAGGTCCAGTTGTGGCCGACTCTGGGGTTGTGGCGCTCATCTCGCTTTACTGGCTGAGGGAGCCAGCGTACAGCTTCCGGGTCATGTGGCCAGTAGGACTAAGCCGCTTCTGGCGAACCAGAGCAGCGCACAGAAATGCCGTTTCCCTTTGCACCGGAGCGGTACCTATTTTTCTACTTGCACTTTGTCGTGCTTTGGAACTGCTAGGTTGGCAGGAGCAGGGACCGAGCAACGGGAGCTCACCCCAACGTGGGGATTCAAACCGCTGACCTTGTGATCAGCAAGTCCTAGGCTCTGTGGTTTAACCCACAGCGCCACCCGTGTCCCATATGGCTTAGCGGTGTTGTTGTTTAGTCGTTTAGTCGTGTCTACCTCTTCGTGACCCCCTGGACCAGAACACGCCAGGCCCTCCCTCCTGTCTTCCACTGTCTCCTGCAGTTTGGTCAGACTCATGTTTGTAGCTTCGAGAACACTGTTCCACCATCCCGTCCTCCATCATCCCCTTCTCCTTGTGCCCTCCATCTTTCCCAACATCAGGGTCTTTTCCAGGGAGTCTTCTCTTCTCCTGAGGTGGCCAAAGTCTTGGAGCCTCAGCTTCAGGATCTGTCCTTCCAGGGAGCACTCAGGGCTGATTTCCTTCAGAATGGAGAGGTTGGATCTTCTTGCAGTCCATGGGACTCTCAAGAGTCTCCTCCAGCACCAGAATTCAAAAGCATCCATTCTTCAGCGATCAGCCTTCTTGGCTTAGCCAAACCACCAACTCTACAGCCACCCGGTTTGAAAGAGAAAATGACCTTGCTTCGTGGAAAGTTGTGATGTTTTGCACATGACTCGGAAGGTCGGTTTGGCAGAGTCGTAGGGGGAGAAATCTTGACGGTTGTTGTGTGTGCATTTCCTCCGCAGAACGGCTGGCTCAGAACGTGGTCAAATCCCACCTGGAAACTTCTCAGTACACCAGCGAGGAGCTGAAAAGATTGGCCTGGATCCTCTACTCTCAGGAAGACATCCGGAACATGCAGAACAAGGTACGGGCCGGCCACTCGCCTCTGGCGAAGGCGAGGGTGCTCAGAGGCGACTAAGCGCCGCAACCATGCCCTCCCTCCGTCGCCAGAAGTTCCTTTCAGCATTAGACCACAAACCATGGCATTTTTTATGATAATAAACTTTCAATTGCCATCCAATAATAGCCAAGAGAAAGCATAACTAAATTAGAAATCTTGATCTGCGTCCGTTTGGCGTATTATTGTCAAACTAGAGCGGCAATGCCTGTTTTCCTTTTCCTTTTCCTTTTTCCGAACGCTTTGGGGGCAGGGAGGGCAGAAAACCTATTTCGCTATATTATTTCATAAAACATATACACTGCTCGATTGCAAAAGAGAGAGAGAGGAAGATCCTTCAAAGTGGTTTACAAAACAGTAAAATGAATCAAAAAACACACGCAGCCGCTAAAGTTAAAGTACTAAAACCGATTAAAATCATCAGGAGAGATTGAATCTCTTTCCACGTTCAGAGGCTCCTTGCCATCTGACACCCTAAAATAAATAATGATAATAATAATAATACTTCTGTAAATCAAGAAAATCTTTAATAAAAATACATTATTATTATTATTATTATTATTATTATTATTATTATTATGTATACCCTGCCCATCTGGCTGGGTTTCCCCAGCCACTCTGGGCGGCTTCGAAAAAAAGATTAAAAATACATGAAAACATCAGTCAATAAAAACTTTTCTAAACAGGGCTGCCTTCTAAACATCAGATAGTTGATAATAATTGTGTAATAAAGCGTAGCTTTTGTGTCGATTTGGCACCACCAACGCACCCAGGTGGCAGGAGAGGGTGGAGAAAACCGTCCTCTCCGTCGTTTGTCCCCAGCAGAGGTAGACTGCTCTTGCACAAGGAGGCTCCATTGTAAATCTTATGCGTTGGAGGCGCCAAAGAGACTTGTTGGGGCCTCAGGAAGCAAAGTTTGACCCTCTTCTTCCCCTGCCCTTCTCTTCCATATCCCGTGCAGAGCTGTGAAGCCATGTGGCACGAGTGCACGGTCCAAATCTCCAACGCCATCCAATACGTCGTGGAATTCGCCAAACGCGTCGACGGCTTCATGGATCTTTGTCAAAACGACCAGATCATCCTCCTCAAAGCAGGTGACGGGCGGCGGCCGGACTGGCGAGTCTCAAGAACACGCCCGCTTATTGCAAAACATAGATAGCTTTGAGAAATGTTGGAGGGGATGGAATAGGACGACCCTATTTTCAGGGGAGAAACGTTGTATGGGGTGGAATAGGACGTCCCTATTTTCAGGGGAGAAACGTTGGAGGGGATGTGTATATAAATAACTATTTATCTTGAGAAACACCTGGAAGAATAGTTGAGTTATAAGCAAAGACAAAATGAATCAGCAGGAATTAATTTTGTTCATGATATGATCTTTAGAGTTTTAATGTGGACCGCTTGGGGAGTTCTTTTTTATAGCCTGTAAATCAATTAGATAAACGAACGTTCCTAGAGTCTAAACTTCTTTTTATTCCTTCCTTCTTTCCTTCCACCCACTTCTTTATTCTCAAACAAAATCCGCCTGGTTTTGATTTCTTCCTCCTCTTCCTTCCCATGGGGGTTCAATTCCCGTGATTCGTGGTCTGGATTCCTTTCCGCCCGCCAACCTTTCCTCCTCCCTCCTCCTCGCCTCTTCCTCCGCTGCCGTTTCCTCTTTGCATCAGGCTGCCTCGAGGTCCTCCTCATCCGAATGATACGGGCCTTCAACCCGCTGAACAACACAGTGCTGTTTGCGGGGAAATACGCCGGGGTGCAGATGTTCAAGTCTCTAGGTAAGAAACAGGGACAGGGGAAAAAATCTGCCTCCGTTTATTTTTTATATATATACATTTTTATTGATTTTTTAACATGTCAGTTCCAACAGTCGTACAACATACCTTCTCATCTTATACAATATGTTAGACTTCCGTCAACACCTCTGGTGATTTTCCCTTCTTTATTCTGCATTTTTAAATTTCTGAGTTGCATTTAATGGCCCATCACAAATCCTTCTTTTCACAGTCTTGTAATATTTCAAATACTCCACCTTACAAAACTTATTGCAGACCTCATCGGCTCATCACAATTACTTTCCAAATAGTTCATATATTTACTCTGGTCCTCTAAAAATCTCTGATCCCGCAGGTTTCGAACCCTTCCTGTTAATTTATCCAATTTTGCACAGTCCATAAATCTGCCTCCGTTTAGACAAGCCCATCGAGACATGTAGACGGCGACTCCTGATTTTCCCGGTGACCAAACCCCTCTGCTTTTTCTCTCGCCGCAGGTTGCGACGACCTCATCAACGCCATCTTTGAGCTGGGGAGAAATCTTTGCCGGCTCCAGCTCTCCGATGAGGAGATCGCGCTCTTCACGGCTGCCGTCCTTCTCTCTCCAGGTGAGTGACTCACCGGAAACTGCTATGATGACCATCCAACCTCCGCTTAAAACCCTCCATCCCACGAGCGAACTGCTCTTGGAAGTTCTTCCTTTAAAGCGTGGTTTTCTGGGTCAAGTTTGCAGCGACCCAAACAATCTGATGTTTTGTCCCCCAGATCGCCCCTGGCTCTCAGAGTCCAAGAAGGTACAGAAGCTGCAGGATAAAATCTACTTGGCTTTGCAGCACGAAATCCAGAAGAAGAACAGCAACGAAGACAGGCTCTCAAAGGTAAATTTGGGGAGGGGAGAGGGGTACCTTCGACATTGGTCTGAGAAGGGGGCAGTTTCGAGGTTCTTCTGCGGGGAGAAACTGGAAAACTGCCCCAATATTCCAACATTAGCAAAAGTTATTTTCCATTTTTTTAAATTAAGTTTCACAAAATTATGCACAAACAAAACACACAAACAAAAAACATAAACCATAACCTTATTAAAATTACACTTATTAACATTATTAAGTGACTTCCTTGCTTCCCCTTGGTTGAATTTCCATGCATATCCTTATAACGGCTTTCCAAATCTTAATTCTTATAAACTTAACGTAGTCCGTTAACATCCTTATATCTTTTCGATTCGAATTCATGAGCAAAAGTTAAGGCTTTATCTTGCAAGCTAACTTTGAAATCTTTTGATGAAGGGCAGTATATTATTATTACTATTATTATAATTATTAGGGTTGCCACGTTCTGAAAAGCCAAAAATTCGATTCTTATATTCATATATTCATAAATATGGTTCCGGAACTGGAATATTAATAGATTACGTGTAAAACATTCAGGACTAAGCAAGGAAATAATAAAAGAATCAGCTGAACAATGGTTAAATTATAACAACACAACAAGGCGGAAGAAGTAAAAATAAAATGAAATAAGATCATGCATGGGGAACGGGGGGTTTAGGGGAATTTGAAATATTATTTATAATATAAACGCTTTAATATAACATTTTCTGTGTTGTATTTGTATACAGCAAAGAGAAGTTCAGAGTAGTTAGGTGAATTTCAATTTAGTTCATTATTTAGCAGGTTTAAGTTAGAAAACGAATATGGATGTTGAATGTGACGTTTGTAGGTTTTTTTCGGTTTTGGAAATAAAATAAAATTTAAAAAATCGATTCTATGATCACTTCCTTCCCCCCGCCCCATCACAGATTATCTCCAAACTCCCGTTGATGAAGACCATCTGCAATTTGCACTTAGACAAGCTGGAGTTTTTCCGCCTCGTCCACCCGGAGATCGCCACGAACTTTCCTCCCCTCTACAAAGAAGTCTTCAACTCTGAGCTCCATTACAGCGATGGCCGAGACAGCTAAGATGCCCAAAATCCGCAGGGAGAAAACTTTAAAAACTTTGGAGGACGGCGGAGCCGAGAGACGCGGAGGTGGGGCATTACGGATCACAACATCTCCTTTTTTTAATTTTTAAAAAAGGACACGCGCTCACCCCTCGCCCGGAAAATGTGTTTTTAAAACCCAGCGGCCGGCCGCAAGACCTTTCCGGAGCCGCGGTCCCCTTTCCACCCGCGGTCGCTCTTGAATGTAATCGCACCTTGACGGATGCTCAGAAAAGGAAGCAGCCCTTTTTCTCGTTATTTTTGCGAAATGAATGTGAACCTAGAAGCTGCGTCGTGCATCAACCTCTCCCGCTTTGATTTGCAACGTCCCCGCGGAAGCACGCCTTCACACGTGCCGCAGAACCCGCGGGTTCCGTAACCGTTTGTGTAGTACCTCTATTATTATTATATTATTATTATTATTATTAGGTCCCCGTTCTCCCCACGTTTCAACAGCATGGCACGGACGGAAAAGGGGACCGATGAGGACTTCTTCGAGTCGAGGGGGAAATCTGTTGGGCGACACCGCAGCGTATTGTGGGTAGCTTTTTGTTTTGCTTTGGGGGTTTCCCCCCCATATAAGCGCCATGGGGCAGCTAAAAACACAAACCGGGAGGGCTGGACCCTCTGGCGGAAACGAGGGGGCGCGAAACAGGGACCGGCCGATCTCTCTCTTATTCTGGTCGACAGCCAGTAGACGGAACAGGAATCTCCGACGCTTCGCTTTCGGAGACTTAGTGCTGCTAAGAGGATCGAGAGGCTGGGGAAACCCAGCCCAGATGGGTGGGGTATTATTATTATTATTTTATTATTATTATTATTATTAGAGAGAAAGGGACCTCTCAGGGGCGCATGGCAGGAAGGTCTCGCCGCTGCCAGCCGCAAAGATGGCACCGAGACTCTTGATCTCAGGGTTGTGGATTCGAAACACGAAATCCCCGCATCGTGGGGGGTTTCGATTCGATAACCCTCGTGGTCCTTTTCGAACTCAGCCTCAATCCCACTGTTCTGTTCTCGGGTGCAGGGGGATAATCTGGAAAATGAGATTATACAGTGGGTTGCATTCTGTGTTTTCCCTGCTCCCGATAGGCCCGTAGCCATGGAAGCGCAGGGCAGAATCGGGACTGTGGCTCTGCTCTTGAGTAGAAGGCAGCGGGACACAGCCAGATTTAGCCCCCTGCCTTCTTCCTAAGCGTGTTTCGGAATGTCACTACAGTGGTACCTTGGTTCTCAAACTTAATCCGTTCCGGAAGTCCGTTCCAAAACCAAAGCGTTCCAAATCCAAGGCGCACTGCTTTCCCATAGAAAGGAATGCAAAACGGATTAATCTGTCCCAGGCTTTTAAAAACAACTCCTAAAACAGCAATTGAACAGGAATTTTACTATCTAACGAGACCATTGATCCATAAAATGAAAGTGATGAACAATGTACTGCAGTCAATCAATCAATCAATCAATCAGTAGCTGAGCTGGGTTCCACAGTGCCACAAAAACAAAAAGCCACAAAAAGAAAAACACAAAATAAATAGCAAAAACATGACAAAACTCAGCGTAACACTCAAAACGGAAGCGTGGCACTCTAAACGGAGCACGTTCGGCTTTCGAAAAAAGTTTGCAAACTGGAACGCTTCCTTCCGGCTTTGCAGCGTCTGGGTTCCAAGTTGTTTGAGCACCAAGGCGTTTGAGAACCAAGGTTCCACTATATTACCATTTCCACCATTTTGGGGCCGTGCCTTTCAAAAGGAAGCAGGAGTCGTGCTCTGGGGCTCTGGTTGCCATAGGTCCGGATTTCCAGGACATGTCCGGGATTTTAAATTGCGGAAGTAGCATCCTGGGTTGATCTTCAGAAAAACCGGCAAAACGTCCAAGTTTAGAACCAGGAAGTTTGGGGTGAATTTCTCCATGGAAGCACGACATGTCCAGAATTGCTTTTTTACTTCTTGAGCTACAGCAACCCTAGAGATGTATTTTCCACCCAGTTAGAGAGGACCTGGGAGGTTGAAGTTTGGTGTTTTTATATAAAAGAGTTTGGGGGTTTTTCCGCTGTGATGTCCAGGCAAGAGGGGATGCGGGTCGATGTGGTTCCTGAACACCGCCGAAATATGTCGGCTGCAGGGGAAAGAGGAAAGGGGTTTATTCTCCGGGATCCTACCACCCCACGGAATCGGCGAACCCCATTTTTGGAACGGGGTTGCGGCAAAGGAGCCCGGAGGTTTGTCTTCATTTCATCCACTATGGGTGTGGAAAAGCACTTTAAAGACGTCGTGTGACGGATCCAACCCTTCCCCGACGCTTTTGCAACATGCACTTTACTCGCGAGAAAGCGGATCGAGGAAGGAGACCTCCCAACCCTCGAGTTGTGTTCGACTATCCCCAAAGAGAGGAAATATGTAAGAATAATAATAAATCTGAATTTTTTTTCTGTTGACTGGCGATACAGAAAGGGCAGTGCTAATATTGAACGTCCTGAAAAATGCACTTTTCCCCATAAGCTCAAAAGCTCCCGGAGGTTTATAAATAAAAGACGACACGTGGTTAGTATATCGGCCTGTTGCGTTGTTCAAAATGAGAGGCACCGCCGTGTTGGGGTGACTCCCGATAAAAGGGACCGATAGCGGTTTTCCCCACGTTCACATTTGAATTTCCAAGAATCCCCAAAACCAGAGTCCAGTTCTGAGCAATAAGATGCGCGTCTGGGGAAACAAAACCGACATAAGTTTCTGGTCCTCATGATAGACTTGAAACAGAGTGGGGGCTCGACCGGTGGGGTAAGGAAGATATTTTTAAGGGTCATGAAGAACAAAACCAAACAGGCAGTTTCTTTTTTTCCTCCCAGCCCACCCAAATGGTTTGCTAATAAACGACTCGATATAAACACACACACACACACACAAATATATATGTATTTTTTTCTTTCTTTCCAAAAAGGAAGCTTAGATGTGTATTTTTCACCTCTAGAACCCTCACACTGTGTTTGGGGAAAAAAGTTGCTTAATATATTTATTCTTGTGAATGTCGGTGCAAAAAGAAGAATCTATATAACGTCGCAGGCTTTGATGTTTTATGTTTCCGGGCGAATGAGAGAAGGCGTTGAAAGCATTTTATCTGTTAAAACACTAATACTGCACACACACAAAGAGAGAGATATACATGCACGGAGATTTAAGTGTTCTGGAAAAGACCTACCTTTGCGATTTCCCCCCGTTTTTGTTTTAGCCTAACGAACCGCTTCTGTTTGCATTGAATGTTTTGTGTAAAATTGTAACTTCTATTTTTTTAAAGAAAATTGGGGTGGGGAAAAAAATAAATAAAGGTCTACATTTCCTATTAGGGATTCTGGACTGTTTTGGGGGGGGCGGAATGCGTAAGAAGGACAGTATTTATTTAAATGGGGGAAGGGGGGAGAGAAAAGGGGTTTTTCATAAAATTTAATATAATGTGCTTGAAACGACGAGAAGGAGAGGGACTTTTCGGGTGAGATGTATTGTGTGGAACCATGAGATGTATATTGCACAACGAGAAAGGACGGATCTAGCAAAATAAAGCCTTTTGCAGGATGGAAACGAAAATGGATGAGTTTTGGT